>NC_022011.1:1198125-1229917 GCF_000317375.1 Microtus ochrogaster
TAGTCCAGGTGTGAGAGTTAGCTGAGAAAAGGCTAGATAGAAATGGCCAAGCAGTGATTAAATGAATACAGTTTGTGTGTTGTTATTTCGGGCATAAGCTAGCTGGGCAGGCGGCCGGGGTGCTGGGGACTCAGCCCCGCCGCTCGTATTACTACACAGTTCCATCCCTCTTACTTCAATTTTTCATTTTTCTTTACAGCTGAATAATGTTTTGCTGTGTATATATACCACATTTTTATTACCCATTCGTCGGTCAAGGACATCTAGGTTAATTCTGTCTTTGCTATTCTCTTTGAAACTGAATAATCACAGAGGCTCTCTAATGAAAAAAAGTGTGCAGAATTAAATAATTCTATTATAAAATGAATCTACAATTGAGTTTGTTGACAAGAAATTATTGTCTCAAGTTATCAACCCAATTTTCTAAATTGTTTGCTCTATATGATCTCCTCAACAATATATTGCTTTCTGGCTTTGGGGAAAAGACACTCTTTGATATTAGAGCAAATATGTTACATCCTAAAGGTAGTCTGAAGTGAGAGTGTTCTAGGTGAAGCTTCCTTTCCTTACCATGTAATTGGTATGCAAATGAACTGATCTTTTTTTTTTTTTTAAAGAAGTCATCTCAAATGTTTATTTCAGAAGAGTTTATTTTGGAGGGGAATTGTTCCAGTACAGCTAGTGCAGTAGGTGCTGAAGTCGGCCAGCTTCATGATGTGGTACTGATCGTAAGTGTGTGCTTGCTGGTGTGGTACTGACTGTAAGTGTGTGTTTGATGGTGTGGTACTGATCGTAAGCGTGTGCTTGATGGTGTGGTACTGATCATAAGTAAGTGTGTGCTTGATGGTGTGGTACTGATCATAAGTAAGTGTGTGCTTGATGGTGTGGTAATGACTGTAAGTGTGTGCTTGGGCTATGGTGTATTGCTGGGCGTGCTGTGTGTTGTGTATTGCTGTGGTCAGGAGAAGTGCCTAAGGAGTCACTACTGAACACCCAGCAATCCCCAGAAAGATCACTGTGATCACCCTCCTTGAGTGGATACTTGTTAAACCCCAGAATTTTGGGGTCTTAATTGAAAGCCAAGGTCAGAAATATTTTGACCGAGCGTTATCAAGTTGGATAGGCAAATATTTGAATATAATGGCAAAAAAACACTGCATAAGACAGAATATCATTTGTCCCAGGCTGACCTCAAACTCTAAGCTCACTTTCTAGCTGAGAATGACCTTGAAGTTCTGATCCCCCAGTCTCCACCTCTCAATGCCAGGATTACAGGTGAATACCAACAAACTTGGTTCACACAGGGCTGAGCTTTGTGTGTGCTGGGAGAGTCCTCTATCCTCTGAGTGTACCAGAGACTACGTATTTGGTGCTTTTAGAAGTGCAGAACCTTGCTGGGGGGAACCATAGGAACAAGTTGTGGAAGAACACATGCATGCTATATAAAATACTGTGTTGGATGAGCCTTTGTTTCCACCACAGTAACTAAAGCAAAAACTTATTACAAGTGCAAATGATGAAGACAACGAAAAGCTGGAAAGCTGTTAGAAAAAACAAGGCTTCTGATGAGGAGTTAAAATCCAAGGCTCTCCTTTTCCTCCCCTCAGATATTTGGTAATTCAAGACATAAGCTGAAAGCCTCAGGTGACAGAAGTAGAGGGGGTCGGCTGGGAGTGAGAAGCTAGGAGAGCTGTTGTGGCTGTCATGTGAAACACATGTACAGCAAATCCATAGTTTGCTGTTGTTGTTTTCCACACAGCGGTGTTTCCTGGGTAATGGGAAGGCCAAAGAGAGAGGATTGGTGACTGAGAAGAGCAGAATAAGAAATTCTGCTGTCCTATAACCTTAAGAATCAAAGTCTTGCCAAACTTACATTGGTGAAGACCCAAAGGCTGTATTCCAAACCCCTGAAAGGTCAGTTCTGAAAACTTAGGAGAAAGGAGCCTGCTAAGATCACTCAACCAAAACCTGGGCTTGGGACTGTGTAGTAATATGAGCGGCAGGGCTGCGTCCCCAGCACCCCGGCCGCCTGCTAGCTTATGCCCCGAAATAATTACACTGACACTGTATTCTTTTAAACACTGCTTGGCCCATTAACTCTAGCCCTTACTGGCTAATTCTGATATCCCAATCAACCCATCTCTAATAAACTGTGTAGCACCGGTCTTACCAGGATTCAGCATGTCTGACCTGGTGGCTTGCTTCAGAGAGCAGAGCTATCACGTCTGCCCGGGAGAGGGGAGCATGGCGTCTCTGACCTCACTTCCTCTTCCTCCCAGCATTGTGTTCTGTTTACTCCACCCACCTAAGGGATGGCCTATCAAAATGGGCCAAGGCAGTTTGTTTATTACCAATGACCTTCCTCCATCAGGACTGCCTCTGAGAGAGGGACCACACCACTAGCAAAGGTTGTGTACAAGCCTTTGTCTATGCAATCAACTTGATCAAAAAGTGTATTATTATAAAATCCATGGGAGGTACCATGATTTATTGACAGGGATTTAGAATGGTGTAAGGAAACACATGTATGCTATGTATGTAATTATTCTTTACCACAGGGCGGTAGCAGTGTCTCCTAGTCTTCTTCGTGAGCTATGAGCTATGTCTTCCTATTTTAAAATGACTGGGTGTCCTGACCCTCACTAGTTTGATATGCCCCACTGTAAGAATAAAGCTGCTTGGGTAATGTTGTCTTGGGTTGGAACTGTGTATATGCTCTGACCTATGCAGGCGTTTGCTTGCTTGTTTGTCTGTTTTTAAAGTGCACCACTTATTTCTGCTGCTTGTCCCCTTGCTTAGGATCACATGTCACCCAGCCTGCTACCCGTAAAGACTTCCATTCACTGTCAAATGTTATCATGTTTAGTAGACAACTATGTCAAATGGAAGTTACGTCAATAGCATACAGGAAATGTGTTATACTTTTTCTGATACAATTCAACTTACTGTTCAGAATTTTGTAGAATGAAGACAAATGACATTTTCTGTCTGATATTTTTTCTTGACTTTTTAGGACACAATTAGTGCCCTCCTGGATTGTGATTTTTTTTCAGTGTTTGCTTATGCCTGTCTTACATACACATTAATAGTAGGGAGGATAAATTAGACCCCCTGTGCACAGGTGTGCGCGCACACACACACAGGGGTGGGGGGAATCCCTCATTTAACATGGCATCACTGTATCTGTCTGAGTACTCATGCAAGAGAAGATAGAGAGCCCATTGGTAACCTGGAATCTCAAAAACTCTAAGAACAAAAGCATAGCTTTCCAGGATGCCTGGCATGTGTGAAATCTGCAAAGGCAGCTGTGCAGCCATCTTTGGTGAGACGGATGGAAGGCAAAGAGTAAAGAACATTCAGTCCTTATGCTCCCCTAGCCTCACTGCCCTATGATGGAGACAGAAGTTTGCAATGGCACTGACAGTTACAACCCCAAACTTACTGTGTCTAGTGCAATGAAAGATGCGTCTCAGCAGCATTCTGATGGTATAGTCTTAGACTGTTATGGGAAAGACATATACTAGTGATCAGAAATGATCAAATCTTCTACAAAAAGAGCCAAGCCACAGTAACCTAGCATAACCCTATACACTCAAATCTTGAGGCTTTAGGTGTAACTGTTTAACACCATGTGTAGAGGAATAGGCATGGAAGCAAGTTGATGAGAGCAACAGTGACCAAGGTCTACTAAGGTCCCAGCTGTAGACATTGATACTATCTCAGTGTGCTTCTCTATTTCTGGTATAAAATGTTGACTGAAAACAGCTTGAGGAGGAAAGGATTCATTTCAACCTACAGGTTACAGTCCATCATCCAGGGAAGACAGGGCAAGAACTCGAGGCAGGAACACGGACAGAAGCTGAAGCTCAGACCATGAAAGAACACTCTTTACTGGCTTGTTCCGCCAGCTTCTGCTTAGCTACCTTCGTACATAGCCCAGGACCACCTACACAAGGGTGACACCACCCACAAAATGCTGCACAGACTAATTTTTCACTTGAGTTTCTCTCTTCCTCAGTGTCAAGTTGACAGCCAAGTTTAACCACTGGAGATGATTTATTCAGACAGCCTGCCAGCAATACAAGAGGAACTAGAAAATGAAAAAAGGTGCTGATGGCACCTAGGACTCATGCAAAACAAGGTCTGAGTTCAGCAAGCCTTGCCTGCATTTCATTACTTGTTTCGGCTAACCCAAGTTATTTAAGAACAAATAAGAAAATTTTAAGGACTGTTCACCAAAACACATGACTCCTGAAATGAGGGACCTGGTATCATCCATGTTTTGCTGCCTGGAATAGCCATGATAGAAGATGGAAACATTGAAAACAATGTCTGGAAGTCTTGAAGAACTTAAGAAAAAATTATCATGCAAGTCAAGAAATAGGACCAAATAACCAAAAAAAAAAAAAAAAAAGGGTGGAGGAGGCCAATAATGGATGATAAATTAACTACAATAAGTGGCCCAGATATTTAAGATATAGGCTTTTGTTTTTCAGGTTCTGTTGTTGTTCTTTTTTGAGATAGAGTATCTCAATGCTGTCCTGGCTGTCCTAGAGCTTGCTATGCAGACTAAGCTAACTTTGAGCTCCAGAGATCTGCCTATCTCTGCCTCCTGAATACTTGGATCAAAAGAGTGTGCTACCATGCCCAGTCAGATAGGGTCTTTTAAATACACATGATTAGTATAGCTTTAAAAACTGGATGCCAGTGTCAACCCATAAAAGACCAAAGGAAATTCCAGAAATGAGCAGAATGCGTGGTACATGAAAAAAGAAACTTAGTCTGTGTGTTTAGTGTAAAATTGGGCCCAGTGGTAGACAGGAAGATTAGCCTGGAATATGGGTCAGAATTAATCATGGAAAGAAAAGAGGATGAAGATAGAAAAGGAGCACAACTTCACAAAACTCTATGAACTGCTAACAGAGAAACAAAGACACAAACTTAAGCAATCACAGTACCACTTAGAGAAAGGTTTCCCATCGCCAGAGGAAAGAGCACATGAGCTTCAAAGGACAACAAGGCTCTCAGGAAACTTCAAAAACAATGTGGCTGTGATGCCTGAATGTAAAAAAGACAGTAACTACCTGTCTGCAACCCAGTAACAGGGACAATGGACTTTAGAATGTGGATAAAATGAAGACTTATCAGACAAATCCTGAAAGAATTTCTCAACAACCAAACCAAATTTAAAGAAATTCTCAAAGAAGTTCTTCAAGAAAAAAATGCCTAAAAGTCAGGCCCTGAAGTTCATGAAGAGTGGAGAACATCATAAAGGAATGATGTAAAATAAATACAAATGTATACAGAATTAAAATATATGACAACTAGAGCAAAGAAGAGTAAGGTGGGGTTAAATACAGTGCTCTAAGAGCCTCATGTTCCCTGAGAGGTGATAGAATACTGATGTAGAGTAATACAGTACAGTAAGCCCTACTATGTTCAGGATCACATTGTCATCTTGAAGTAAGTACTAATAGAATTTTTATTTTGTTTAAGACAGAGTCTCTACATAGCCCTGGTTCTCCTGAAACTAGCTCTGTAGACCAGCCTTGCCTTGAACTCACAGAGATCTGAATGTCTCTGCCTCCTGCATGCTGGCACTAAAGGTGTGTGCCATCACACCTGGCTTGAGTTTGTTTGCTTTTTTTTGTCAAGTAGGAAGAAAAATGAAAATTTAAATAGGTCCTATGTACCCCAAAGAAGATTTGAGAGTTAGCAACAGGAAGCAATTTTTCTGAGACAACAAACAAAGCTAATTGATGTGGGATCCCCTGTGTGCTGTGATTACCACTGATTGATTAAAAAAAAACTGCTTTGGACCTATAACAGGGAGGAACTTAGCTAGGTGGAGAAAAATAAACTGAATGCTGGGAGGAAGAAGGCGGAGTCAGAGAGAAGCCATGTAGCCCCAACGGAGACAGATGCTGGAACTTTACCCAGTAAACTACAGCATTGTGACAATACACAGATTAATGGAAATGTATTAAATTGATATATAAGAGTTATCCAATAAAAAGCTAGAGCTAATGGGCCAAGTTTTGATTTAATTAATAGTTTCTGTGTAGTTATTTCAGTTCTGGGCACCTGGGAAAAACAAGCAGCCTCTTACAACAAATTGGATCTCCAACATGGTCGACTAAATCCACATAAAACCTGAGAAAGCTTAAGAAGGAATCCTAGACTCAAAAGAACAGAATTAAGCATGGCTTGGTAGTAGCATTTTCTTGGGTGGGCTCTGTTTGCTAGAAGCAAGTAGAAGCATGGCTCCTTTAAGAGAGGTTTTCCTGATTCAGCTGTAATAGAAAAAAGGCCACACTGTTTTGAAACTGCAGCTTCCTGGGCTGTGTTGCCAGCACGAACTCTGATGAGGTCTGGCTATGGAGCATTTAAATGGTTTTTGTGAGCAGGGTACTACAACTTGCTTAATGGCAACATAAACCAATTGTGTGCCTGAAAATGGGGCAATGCACATGGCTCTCAGAGGTAGAGAATAGCTCCACCATGCTGGACTAGGTGGAGCAAGCAGGCTGGGCCATATTTGCTCTAGCAATGCTGAGTCAGCTTAGGATTTTATGAAGCTTTTAGCCCTGGTTAGAAAAGGATTACAGATATGCAATAAAGAAAATTCAGATGAAAAAGACCTCTAAATGAGACACAGTGTGTTAAAAAAATGTACATAGGCTTGGAGAGAGAAGAAAAGGAATATAGAGAGTTATAAAAAGGAATACATGGCTTTTTTTTTTTTGATTTTTTGAGACAGGGTTTCTCCGTAGCTTTTGGTTCCTTTCCTGGAACTAGCTTTTGTAGACCAGGCTGGCCTCGAACTCACAGAGATCCGCCTGCCTCTGCCTCCCAAGTGCTGGGATTAAAGGTGTGCACCACCACCGCCCGGCTATAAAAACAAAAAGGTATTTAAAGAAACAGAGTAAGACAGTCATAGACTAAAGGAGTAAAGATAATAAAATACATATTAAAAAGTAATAGAGTAAAAACAAATAAGTCATGTAAAGATGGAATATACATAGTCAGTCTAGATTATGTATATTATTGTTTTCTTTGAATCTTTTGACTGTGAAAGAGCTAAGTAACCAGCATATATACTTTAAAGGTATCTTGTCTTCAAAATTTGTGTCTAAGGATATGTTGCTTTGGAAAAGAAGTTCTTTTGTTTCCACAGAAGATGAGAACCTGTGGATTAATTCCAGACTAATGTGGTTTGATAAACCAAGATCCCCTGAAATGTCACCATGAACACACCAAAAAATTGCTTCACCCAACAAAAAGCAGAAAGCAGTTTGGAGAGAACTAAGCCCATATTCCCAAATATTGTTTATAAATGTTTATTTATATTTAAAGGTGGATATGCTATAGAGATTTGCATTGGTATGGATCTTGCTTTATGAATACAAATTTAAAGTCACTTTTGTTATATGTGTATTTCTACTTTTGATTAATGTATTGTGTTTGTACAGCTCATTTAGGAATGTAATGCATAATTAAGAAATATAAGTTAATAGATAATCATCTATAATAGTCAAGCTTGTAGTCATATTATTTAGGTTTTCTAGACATACATAGATATATTTCAGTTAGATAAGTATTCTTCAAATCTTTCAGAGACCTTCAAAATATGGAATTTAAAATGTTTAAGAACTTAGAACTTTTTATGACAGTGAGACACATCTGCTCCTACCAGCACCAAGCTACCTCAAGAGGATAATGGGCACTGAAGAGCCTTCTTATAGAGTTGGTTAGCCATTTAGGTGAGAAACTGCATTTGCCTGGACTGCTTGATGCTATGTTGTATAAACCAAATATGCAGGACCCACAGAGAAATGACTGCTGAACTTGCTTAAAGTGAGATAATCCTTCAAAGTTCCTGCTTTGTGAAAGAGTCTGCCAGACATTCTGCAGGACACAGAAGAAAGTGATGAACAAACTGCCAATATAGATGGAACTGTCTTTGAAATTTCCTGCTTCATGGAAAAGTCTGCAAGATACTATGGGCCAGTAGGCTAAAGATGGGTGCCTGCAACATTACAGAAGAACTTTGGTGACTGTCTAGGTAATGAGATGTCTCTGTCAATTCTAGAGTTTTGGAAGTTGCTTAAAATGCACTTCCTGTTTAGTTAGGTAATATTATATCCTTCTGGAGTCTTTGATGGAGTTGAAGAATAGATAGTAATAATATATTTTTCCTTAGTTATGATAAAAGGTTAAATAGATATAAATATTGTGACTGTAATTTTCGCATGATACGTGTATTGTTATATGTAATTTTACTATGTTAAAGTTAAAACTTTCCTTTTTATTTAAACAGAAAGGGGGTAATGTAGAATTTCCCTCTGTATACTGTGATTACCATTGGTTAATAAAGAAACTGCTTTAGACCTATCACAAGGCAGAACATAGCTAGGTGGGGGAAACTAACTGAATGCTGGGAGGAAGAAGACAGAGTCAGAGAGAAGCTATGTAGTCCTGCCAGAGATAGACACCGGAACTTTACCTGTTAAGTCACAGCATTGTGGCAATACACAGATTAATGGAGATGGATTAAATTAATATGTAAGAGTTAGCCAATAAGAAGCTAGATCTAATGGGCCAAGCAGTGATTTAATTAATACAGTTTCTGTGTGGTTATTTTGGTTCTAGGTGGCCGGGACAAATAAGTAGCCTCTTACCACAACTAATAGTAATATGGATAGTTTAAACCTATATAGACTAGCAATTAAGTTAATTGTGATATTAAAAGTTCAAGTTAAAAGCCACCCTCTGGACTAGAAGCTGGCAAACACATGGTAATGGACAGTGTTTTTACCTTGTTGGCCACATGTACCTTTGATGCTTATTTGTTTTTTGTTCTTTCTTATAAAATTAAATATGTAAACATCATTCTTTTCTTGCATAGTGTACAAATCAGATAAACCAGATTTGACTCAAGAGCTACAGCTTGCCATCCTCTGCTCTAAACAGTGATGATGAGTACACTCATAACGACAGTCCTTCACTAGAGCACAGTATGAACGAGGCACGCTTATAAGACATATTTGATAAACCCACCCAAGCTTCAATTCTGTAATGTGCAATAAATAAAATGGTCATCTTACCAGAGAGGAACTCTAGGACAGAGAAGAAGCTTGCTCAAGTCTAAAAGTGAGTGCAGCACCAGGCAGCTCTAACCCCAGAGCCAGCCTTTCCTGAGTAATATTTGTAGCTATGGTAGTCCCTAGAAAAATAATTCCAAAGCGTGCATCTGAGAGACAGGAAGATAGCCAGGGGCTGGAGATATCCTAAATAAGGTTCAGCTTCTAGCACGAACTATTGGCTATTTGCACTCATATTGCAAAATCTAGGCCTGTTAATTCCTGTCATATTTCACTTTAGCTTAGAGCCCATTTTCTTTCATGATGTCCAAGTTTCCACAGTCTTCATAAAAGTCTGTTCATAAGAAGTCTACAGTCAAAGCATGACACTGCTCTGAGTTGGCTTTAATACAGTCCACTCAACGACTAACACCACTTGAGCAATCTTACAGATAGGAGCAATCAATTGTAACGTGACCTGAAAAGAGTTTGTAAGTTCATAAAGGTTCAGCATATATTTCTACTCATGACATTTTTTTAATGTGTTTATGAAAACAAAGGGTATCAAAAATAGAACTGGAGGGGCTGGAGAGACAGCTCAGAGGTTAAGAGTACTGGCTGTTCTTCCAGAGGAACAGAGTTTATAAACAGAAGTTTCTGTCCTGCCCAGTCACAAAACTGTTTAGTCCCAAAGAAACACACAAAGGTGCCATTTGTAACCAGAGACTGTACTTTCATTTCCCGGCCACCCAGACCTGAATAATCACACAGAAACTGTTAGGTCAATGGCTCAGGTGTATTTCTAGCTAGTTCTTACATCTTAAATTAACCCTTTTCTATTATTCTATGTATTGCCACGTGGTCATGCTTTACCTCATTTTCTACATGTCTTGTTTCCTCTGCAACTGGCTAGCATCTCTTGACTCTGTCTACTCTCTATATATATTTCTGTTCAGATTTCCCACCTGGCTTTACTCTGCTAAGCCATCAACCAAAACAGCTTTATTCATCAACCAATAAAAGCAACACATTTACAGAAGGACATTCACAACACCCACATGACAACTCACAGCTGTCTGTAGCTCCAGTTCCAGGGGATCTGACATACTCACACAGATGTCTATGTGCAAGAAGAACACTAATGTATATATTGAAAAATTTTTAAAAAGAACAGAAATGGAGTGAAGAGATAGCTCAGTGGTTAAGAGCACTAGGTCCAAAGGATATAGGTTCAATTTCTAGCACCCACATGACAGTTCACAATTGTCTATAATTCAGATCTTGGTGATCTGAGGCCGTTTTCCGACCTCCAAGGATACCAGACACACATAAAGACATATATATACACTGACGGAACACCTAGACATAAAAACAAAATAACAACAAGAACAGGACTGGGCCTGACTGGGACAGGAATCACAAGCAGAGGCTGTGAGGC
Organism: Microtus ochrogaster; assembly: GCF_000317375.1. Classification (NCBI taxonomy): domain Eukaryota; kingdom Metazoa; phylum Chordata; class Mammalia; order Rodentia; family Cricetidae; genus Microtus; species Microtus ochrogaster. Next base: position 1,208,647 of record NC_022011.1, read on the forward strand.
TCACTGTCATGATGGTAGGAGCTAGTCTAAAGACACTCAAGGTAGAGTTGCCAGCCACTCACCTGCAACAAAGACCCATTTATGCTGTAGAAGAACAGGCAGGGCTCTAGGTAAGTCCTACATCTAGGAAAGAGGGGACAAAGCCCAACAGCACTCCATGCTGCTGCTGGGGACTTCCCTGAGAGGACACTTCCTGTTGCATGTTTACACTCCTATGCAGAAGCATGTGTTGATCAAAGCGAACTCCAAACTCCAGCTCTCAGAACCTTTTATCACTTTTGTGGCCTCAGAGTTCAACTTTTACACAAATTCAGCATTCAGCTAGCTGGTGGCTCCCAGAACCTTTTGAAGGGAACAGAATACAAAGGGGTTTTATTTGAGGTCAAAAGTAAGATATGCAGTTTGTAGTCTCTCTTTTGGATGAAGAGGAATATCACCTTAGAATCATAACTTAGGTATTCAACAAAAGTCCTAGAATATAGATTTTTTTATAAAGCAGTTTTCCCAACAAAATTAACATGTGTCTGGTAATATCTCCATGTTCTTAATTATTTCTCCCTCAGACTATTTCAGCCGCTAAGTGGGTACAAGTACTTTTTTGGTTTGGTTTAGTTTGCTTGTTTGATACAGGGTTTCTTTATGTAACAGCCCTGGCTGTCCTGGAACCCGCTTTGTAGACCAGGCTAGCCTTGAACTCACAGAGATCCTCCTGCCTCTTTTTCTCACATTCTAGGATTAAAGGTGTGTACTACCACACCCAGTATCAGTACTTTATTTTAAATAATTTTGACCAGTAATGGCTCCAAAAAAAGGCATCACAATAAGAACTACTTATCGTCAGAAAGTGGTGACACCCTGTCTCGAAGAAAAACAACAAGAAAAAAAGAAACTGCTTATCCACTTAAATTTTAATTTATTTTATACCATAGTAGAACTTCTCTGAGACTCCCTCAGGTGCTCCGTGGACCCACTGAGCCACAGTAGAACTTCTCTGAGACTCCCTCAGGTGCTCTATGGACCCACTGATCACGTTCACTTTGTGAGCACAGAGAAACAGTTTGATTCCAGTCAGGGCTGGATGTTTAATTACAACTTCGCAGTCTTCTTCCCTTCACTAAGGGATGCTCTAAGATTCCCAGATGTAAATTAATTTTAATTTTCCTTGTTGTCATTCTTTATTCTTCTGGCAACTCAAGACGCGCCAAATATCTGTTCTTATCTTCTGGCCCAGTTTTCCTGGCAATGCAAAGGAGAAAGGAAGCCATTGGAGAAGTCCTTTCTGAGAACAGACATGCAGGCTTGCAGCAGCTGACAGCTTCCGATTCTTCTGCAGTAGCAGGGGCCTGGGAGAGATTTCAGAGACAGCACATTTTGTCCACTGAAGATTTCCTTATAAAAGACTTCCCAAAGAAAGATACCCTGCACATCTCGTTAAAATGGATTACCTGTTTCAGGGCAGTGGTGGTGCCTGCCTTTAGCCCTGGCACTCAGGAGGCACAAACGTGCGGATCTCTGTGAGTTCAAGGCCAGCCTAGCCTAGACTGAGTTTTAGGACAACTAGGACTATGCAAAGAACCCTGTCTCAGGAAAGAGAGAAAGAGAGAGAATTGTCTAAGAATAAACATCACACCCTCTCCCCTCTCTGTTGTAGAAATAACTCTACAACAGAGGCATAAAGATTCTAAGAGCCAGAGGGTGAGGAGGGTGAGTGAGAACCACGTCTTCTGGACAAGAATGTGTTTTGAAATCCATTTCAATCAAGCTGGGCTGTGTGTGTGACTATCAGACTAGAACTACTGTTGAAGTTTGAAGGACTCATGGGCAGGTCACAACAGTTGAGCAGTAAAGGGTAGGATCCCCTAAGCCCCCCTCTCCCCTCCTCCCCGTGGCTAGCCATTGGGGCCCCGTTCTTATGCAGGCCCAGTCCAGGTTTCCTCAGGTGGCCTGAGCAGTGACTTTTCCCAGCCTTTCTTCCTGTCTTCCACACCTCTTTTGTTGTGCTACCAGAGCCTTGGAAGGCGTGGTGTATGTGCTTAGAGCTGAGCGCTCAGCTGCCACTGTGTAGCCTTGTGTAGCCTTGAGTCTCTGTATTCACCAATAATCACTGGAAAGAGGCTTGTCTGGTTGTTGCTAAGAGTAACGTTGATCTATGGGTATAAACATAAATATTTAGAAGGCAGCTCAACCTCTGAAATCTTATCTAGATAACAGTGTTCCTTTCCCCTGGGGTCTATGACCTCCCCTGACATAGGTCTTTAACCAGATTTACAGTGGTCGGGACAGCTTCCTTCTTGTGGCCCACTCAATCAGAGAATAGTTGTGCTGGCACTACGGTGCAGGTGGGCACGTCTTGGCTGGCAGGCTGGTCTTGTAGATCATAGGATTCAGAGTTGGGCGGGACCATTCATACTTCTTGTTATACCCAGGTCTGCGAAGCCCCCCAAAAACCAAGAAAGAGAGTCCCGTATGTAAAAGCAAAGAGCCTTTATTTTATTCAAGTTTGCAAACTTGGTCTCTGCATGTCCAACGTATTGGAATAAATGGAGAGCCCTGAACTTAGTTAGAGTTGGTTTTTTATAGTAGTAAAAGTGGGAGTGAGGGGTTTCTGAGGTTCAAGACCCCTGATTGGCTGACATTTGTCTCCGGGTGTCCTGGTGAGTGTGCTGGCAGGTGATCCTATCTACAGCGCTTGGAATGTTAGGCATTTCCTTTGGCTGGTCTGTTCTTGGGTGGTGCTTCGGTAATCTCAGTTTGTGGTTCTTCCTGCAACCAGGTATTGCTTCAGGATAAACTACTGAGATAAGCCAGTAAACTTATCGATGGCTGAGTTCTACACTGGCAGGTGATAATGGTTGGGAGTGAAGAACTTCCTTTGGGTGGAAGGAAGTTATTTAGCTTATCATGGCTGACTTATACTTTTTATTCCTCACGGGATGTCCACATGGAGTAGAGTACAACCAGGACTTTATGCCTTATCTTGTACAAAACTTAACTTTAAAAAAATATTGTGGCAGTGGGGCTGGAACCCAGAATCACGTGCAGCTAAGCTGCACTCTGCCACTGAGGAACACACCCAGCCCTGACAGAGGGCGTTCAATGTGTACTTCTTGCAGAGCAGAGCGCTATTGAAGGTGAGGACAGGAGCAGTGATGGCTGAAGACTGGGAACCACAGCTGAGCATGCAAGCCCTGCTCTGCGCGGTTGACTAAGAGGCCAAGAAGACAAGGTTGAGCCAACAGGCAGGTGGGAGGATAATATAAAGAATACTATTACTCTCAAGATTAAAAATCTAAAGTCACCCACAGTGATCTGAAGAAGAATCAGTCCCATAGACTCATATTTTTGCATGCTTAGTCACCAGGGAGTGGAAGTGTTTGGAAGCACTAGGGGGTGTGGTCTTACTGAAGTAGGTGTGGCCTTGTTGGAGGAAATTGTGTCCCTGGGGTTGGACAATGAGGTTTCACAAGCCCATGCCAAGTCCAGGTCTTCTGCCATCCTGTCTTTGGATAAGAACGTAGCCCAGCTTGCATGCTCCCTGCCTCTGGAACTGTAAGCAAGTCCCCAGTTACATACTTTCTATTATAAGAGTTGCCTTGGTCATGGTGTCTCTCCACATCAATAGCACAGTGACTAAGACACCATCTTACGTTGTTTAAAAGTTCAAAAATATACAATCAAAATATAAAAACATGGGTGAAAAGCCATATATTAAACCTAAATAATGTAACTGTTTTTTTTTTTTCTTTTTAAAGCACAGTTGATCGGATAATGTAACTTGAAGGGGAAAAGAAGGGGACCATTGTGGAAAGGTACAAAGACCTCCTCAGAACAGTATCTGAAAGAAAAAAACAAATGTCTGAAGCAAATAGCATGAAATGCTAGCATTCGTGACATCCTGAGGTGGGCATGTGGCTTTCCTGAATAGCAGCCTCCGACGTGAGCAATGAGACGGCCCTGAGTTGACGGCCATACGTCATTGCGGCAGCGTGCACCTGCACGGGTTATATGTTTGCAGTTAGAGCAAAATGAAATAGAGATGTGATTTAGGGCATCACAGATACTTATCACGGTGGGTCCAGTGGACTTAGGTCCTGTTTGCCTCTCTAAGTCCTGAGGCATAATTTTCCTCAGCTTGCCCTAAGGAAACAATCGGGCTCAGGTCCCTGAGGCACATGACCAAGTAGAAAGAAGTCAGCACAGTCATCCAAGAAATAAATGGCCGTCAGAGGCCTGAGAGCTCAGCAAAGGAGACTGCTCTGCTCTGTGAGACTTTCCAAGTGGAAAACCAGATTAATATGCACATTAACTTGTTCAGTTAATCAGATACAATGGTAACCTAGTGAAAATTCCTATCAGTCAGTCAGTGCTACTGACTTATGTCAGATGACTGCATCCATTTCACTATAATTCATTAAATTTGACAAGTTCTGTGGAGCTGGGGACCTGTGCAGCCATATTCCCTGTTTTCTCTCTGGTACTCCGTGACACATTTAAGCCCTATCCATGCCCCTGGGGTTTCTGCTTCTACAAACTTGAAGGTGGCAACTCTCCTGAAACCAGCATGCTAGGGTGGGCTAGATTATGTTCCATCCCAGCCATGCCTGCATATGGCCAACACACTCCTGACCCTGACTGGGCAACGATATCTACTGCAGTTGGTGTAACAGCAGTGGCTTCAGGAGAAGACTTTGGAGGGTAACTTTGAGTAGGATTTGCTTTGGTGCTCGGGTTTCACAGGCTGAGCCATGGCTGTGTGGACCATGCACGTGAGCATAACATTATGGAAGGTATAGTAGAGGGAGCTGTTCAGCTACTGATGAAGCAGAGATGAAGAGAAGAAGGGGGGGTATTCGGGCCTCAAGGCCATGCTCCCAACAATGTTCTTCCTCCAGCTAGTCTCTAACTAAAGTGTCTAGAATGTCTCAAGATAGTACTGCCAACTGGGGGCCAAGCTCCCAACACATGAGTCTTTGGGGGGCACTTTATATCCATTCTTATCAGCTGGTAATGCTACACACTGTCTGGTACTTAATAAAAAATAATTGCTATTATTTGGGGTGGTGGGGTTGAACCTACAGCCTTGCACATCCTACTGAGTTATTTTTTTCAGGATGAAAGTTATTTATTTGTATGTAATAGTGCATACATACAGTATGGCATAGTAATACTTAAGAGTGTGTGCAAAATCTCAAGTCTTTTCCTCCTCTGTCACCATCTTTATTATTGTTGGCATTAGTGTTTTGGCTGCTGCTGAAGTAGAAGCTACAGAGGCGAGAGCTTGGAAAACACATTCAGAGTTAGATTTCTCTCATGTTACCTCAGAAGCCAATACTCCCCCCATCTTCAGCACACAATGCTGCCTTACTGCTCATGTCAGCTCCTTGAGTGTACAGAGAACTAGCTCTATATTGTTTATTTCCATCATCACCTGGCACAGTGACGATGGCAGTACATGCTACAGTAGACATTTTGTGGAATGAATGAATGTTGTAAGTAACAAATGTTAACTAAAGTGTCAATTATAAAATAAAATGAGATACACTGTACTAAAACTGTTATTTATTATTTTATGTGTATGAGTGTTTTGTTTATAGAGTATATACATGCTTACCTGATTCCTACAGAGGACAGAAGAGGGTGTCAGATCCATTGGAAATATAATCATATTGGTGCTGGGAATCGAACCTGGGTTCTCTGGAAGAGCATTCAGTGCTCTTAACTGCTGTGCTATCTCTTCAGACCCCTAAGGCCATCGTTTATTAGCTCATGTTGTCAATGGCTCCACTCAAGACTAACTTCCAAGCCCATTTCTTTGCCTGAGGGTTTTCTTTGTCCCTATGAGTCACCTTCCTTGAGTTAGGATATAGTCAGTTCCCTCATGCCTCAGGTGGAATCACACAAAGGTGAATGTCTTATGTTTTTTCCCAGGATATCAAAGCAGAATTAGGTACCCCAGGTACCTATGATGATAACTTATTTGAAAATATAGGGATATAGCTCAGTGGTAGAATATTTGAATAAAAATTATGCAAGGCCCTAGAGTCAATTCCAGTACAAAGAGAGTCAGAGAAATACACATACATACATACATACATACACACACACACACACACACACACACACACACGGGGTGGGGAGGAGAATGTGTTTAATCCATCTCATTTGGGTCACATGTCCATCCTTCAACCAACCATTATTCTTTATGCTTTCAATGGGCAAACTTAGGTCACATATTGACCCTAGGAGTCAAGAGCAGACTAAATTGAAACAGAACTACAAAGATTTAAAAATGAAAAAAAGAAGAGCTGGGTATGGTGGCACACCATTAATCCCAGTGCTCGGGAGACAGACAGGTGGATCTCTGAGTTCAAGGCCAGCCTGGTTTACAGAGCTAGTTCTATGATAGGCAGGGCTACACAGAGAAACCCTCTCTAGAGAAATCAGGGGGAAAACAAAAAAGAAGAAAAGAGGAGAAGGGAGGTGGGGAAAGGAAGAGAAGGAAGGAAAAGAGGGAGGTAATGGGGGGATCTGGGACCACTTCCAGAAAGAACTGTGGTTAGGTGTGAATAGCCAAAGAACAACTATATTCCATGACAGAAAGAGAACTGCAACTTTCCAAAAATGAAAAAGTTTTTTTCATCACAATTCATAGCTGATCTGAATTATTTATTAGTCTTTCTAAGGAAATAATATTTCTCTGTTTTAAACTTTTCCAGAGAGCCTAAAATGAAAGATTTCTTTTCCAAGTAAGATAGATATTTTTATTTGATTGGAACATGGTGACACCCATGCCCTGTGAGGCCAGAGGCCACACATTTGTCTCTTAGAAATGTGCTGAAATATTCTTCACCTCTGTAAATACACCTGAATATACAGGGTTTCTCAAAATAATACTTGAAGGTGAGTTTATAAAGAAACAAATATTTTGAGGAGGTGGCCCCAGAAATTTGAGGTGTCAACAATCCAACATACTTGAAGTTTCTCACTCTGAAAATCCTAGATCTGGGGTGTAGAGATCACTCAGTAGTAAAGGCCTTATTGTTAAAGCCTGTGGACCTAAGTTTGACCCTTAGAATTCATTTTAAAAAGCACAGGGCAGCCGGGCGGTGGTGGCGCACGCCTTTAATCCCAGCACTCGGGAGGCAGAGGCAGGTGGATTTCTGTGAGTTCGAGACCAGCCTGGTCTACAAGAGCTAGTGCCAGGACAGGACAGGCTCCAAAGCTACAGAGAAACCCAGTCTCGAAAAACCAAAAGAAAAAAAAAAAAGCACAGGGCACTGGAACAGGTAGAACCTTAGTCTCACTGGCCCATTGGTCTAACCAAATTGGCAAACAGTTAATGAAAGGCCCAGTCTCTAAAAACAATGTGGACAGCTCCTAAGAAATACCACCAAGTTATCTCCTGGCTTTGTGCCTGCGTGCCTGCATGCGCACGCATGCGAGCACACACACGTCAAACTCCACCCACACTAACATGCACACATATATATACACATATGCACACACAGAGAAAGCAGAGGAAAAGTCCTAGATCTCAGCTGTTTGTTTAGAGACAAAGGCTTACAAAAGGTCTAGATTTGTCACCTGCCTCCTGGACATCTCTACCTGTGGCTAAAAGTTCTGCTTCTGAGTTTTCCTTCCTGACACTATTATTCCTTCTTTTCTACCAGGAGACTTGCACACTCGAAGGTGACCCTTGTCATGAACATTCCTATGGTGTCAGCTCTTACTTTCTATTACTTTCTACTGTCCTAGGAATAGTAAATTCTGCATCAATTCCATAGTCTCCCAAATGATAATTACGATCTTCTGTCTTCAATTTGTAGTTTAACTATTTACCAAATCTTTTGTTCTTTGGCATAAATGGGTAGTTCGATAGTATATACAAACTGGAAATTTAGAAAGTCATCATTTTATGCTTCCTATCATGATGCCTGGTCACCATAGGCCCAAAGGCAATGGGGTCAAATGACTATGGACTGGAGCCTCCCAGACAGGCAGCAAAATAAACTTGTCATCTTTTTTAAGTCAATTGCTTCAGATATTTTGTTACAGTAACCAAAAACTGACACACAGTCATATTCTCTCTCTCTCTCTCTCTCTCTCTCTCTCTCTCTCTGTGTGTGTGTGTGTGTATGTGTGTGTGTGTGTGTGTGTGTGTGTGTGTATGCATGTTTATATGTTGGTTTGTTTGTATGTATGTAGTGGCAAGATTTATATAACACAACTTTCCACCTTAATTATTTTGAAGAGGTACTAAGCTTGATGGTACTTAGCTCAGTGGTACTAAGCATGTTCACGCTACTGTTCAGTCATTACCGTAGACTACACCTAGAAGGTTTTTGTCATGTGAACTGAAATTCTATGTCCACTACCCATTGAATGCTAAGTTCACAGTCTCCCCTCCTCTGATCCCTTGGTAACCACCATTCTATTTTCTGTCTCAGAATTCTAAGTACTTCCTAAGGGTGGAATCATACTGTGTGTGACCTGTGCAACTGGATAGATGCTTCACTTACACGTTGTCACTATATTGTAACAGACATCAAATGGCATTGCTTTTTAAGACTGTATTGTACATTTAATTGTATCCCATGATGTATAAATTCTTCATCCTGTTTGTTCATTTGTTGACAAGTACTTGGGTTGATTCTATTTTGTGACTACACTTGAATATCTATAAATATACAAATATCTGAGACCCTGCTTTACTTTTTTCGTGGCTATATCCAGAATTCTGCTGGCTGATATGACACTTTTGTTCTTGGTTTTCCTGGAGGAAAAAGTAACAGCTGTTTTGTCACCCCACTGTCAGTCCGGTGTGCCCCTGCCCATGCGGGTGTACTCGTGTGTTTGTAGAGTGCACCCTAGACATGGGTCCTCCTCTAGCATTCTCTGAGCCTCCCTTGACACGGGTTCTCTCAGTGAACCTACAGCTTGCTGGGTTTTGACTAAACTGGTGGCCAGTGATCCCCAACACTCTTCCTATTCTTTCTTCAGATTTAGCTGGGGTTACAGGGGCGCTGCACACTCAGGATCTGAACTCAAGTCCTCACGCTCGCCCAGAAAGTGTTCTTCCCCGCTGAGCCATCTCCTCAGCCCCAGGTCATGAGCTTCCTAAGCAATCACAAGGCTTATAAGTAAACAAACATCTCAATCCTAAGATTTGCATGTAGGTAAATGAAACCTGCCTGAAACTTGCCTAATTCCAAGCCGCCAAACAATGAAATGAGAAATGCATGTTCTTTTCCCTACCACTTACACCGCTTTTCATAAACTATCATCAACGAAATGCCTCATTTTTTAACATTTAGCAACCGAAATTTCAATCTTCATGTATTGTTTGTTAACACGGGATTTTTTTTTAAAGTATTGCTTCATTTTTAATAACCCTATAAGTCAAATTTTCTCCTGCTGAAATAGTGCCTACCCACAGTATTTGGAGGAAAACCGTATTCATGGACAGGTGGTTTTGCACATATCCCGGACAGTGTGTTCTGCACTGACTTTAGTCAGTGAAGATTCAATTTGCGTCCCCTAATGGTTTCGTAGCAGTCAAGCCTCGAGGCATGGGAATGGGCTGGGTTTTGTATCACTTTACCTTTCTGACTCATGGGGGAATGGAAGATTGAAGCCTTTTCTGATTTGGAAAGAGGGAATGAAGTCCTAGCTCATTCTCCCTCACCCTCAGATGCTTCCCATTTCCCCACCTCCTGCATGTCACTGCCCCGAAAGGAAGGTGCTCACAGCCTGAACCCCTTGATTTATCACTAACCTTTTCTCTGCAGAAACCATATTAAGGAAGGCAGTGGATGGCCCTGGCAGCAGCGGTACCCTGTGGGGAGAACACTCAGCAACAGAAGCTATCTTGTGGACCAGGAGACATTTAGAGACCAACCCTGAGTATGAGCTCCATTTTAACGAGCCATGGGGACATCTTCTATTTGAAGTGAACAATGCATCCCCCATGAAGTTACCTCAGAAATGATCTATCACTCCAGTTCAAGCCATGAAAGTCAGAGTTGTTAGCATTGTTCATCAAAGTTTGCTTCAGTTAGGTGCTTTGTCGGCCTGGCAGCTCAGGAGGAACTGTGTGTCCTCTCTCCCAGTTCTGTGGTGATATGCTCTCAAGAGAGACAGAGAGAGAACGCCAGGAAACATCTTTGTTACTTTACCTTCTCAAACGGAGGGATCTACTTTGCCCATGCTGGTGGAAGGTCATGCAGACTTCCCACTGCCCACCCTTAACTGACTTACATGGTGAAAACGTTGTAGGCCAGGCCTCATTGGCACCAAAGTGACAAGTGCTTCAAGACCACCAAAGAATAACTGCCCTATGAGCCCACCATGCTCGGCTTGTTTGGGGCATGAGCCCTGATTTCCTTACTTAACACACACAAAGCCTCTTTAGCCTCTGCCCAAGACCTCCCCCAGGAGATATATCATCAAAGTCTCAGAGTCCCTCAGGAACTTCCCCAGGGCAGGCTTCCAGTCATTCCTCTCCACTGCAGGGACCACCCAATGGCTTAGTCCATCTTGTAGTCATCTGACCCAATGTTCTTTCCTCTGTGAAGGGATCTTACACAGTTCCACAAACTGGCTTGAACTAGCCCTGAATGCCAGACAATCCTTGAACCCACTATCTTCCTGCTTCTTCCTTCTAGGAGTTGAACACATGTTCCTCCAAGTCCCGCATCATGTGTCCTTTCAAGTGTTTAAATCCATACCAAGCAGGTCTACATCATGTGATAGTGCAGGGTGTTTTCTTCAACCACTTTCATTGTCAGGGAATCCCCCCCCCCCTGCACCGGGATAGTTTAATCAAGGCATAACTATGCTAATATCAAAGAAAAGTTTCAACCACTTAAATAAAACCAGCATGTCAGAATATATACGGTTCTTTTAAAAATGAAAAGTTCTACTTGTTCCACTTGTTACTAGTAACCACTTAACAACTGCTGCAAATGAGTTCAATTAATCCCACAGAAGAGAGAGAGAGAGAGAGAGAGAGAGAGAGAGAGAGAGAGAGAGAGAGAGAGATGGCACTTGAAACAGTCTTATGTGTGGCCAGAGCTCATGACCGTTCTCTGACAAGTCCTTTGGAACCTTGTGGGTGATGCTGAAAATGTTAGCGGGCAAGAGGTGAAGGGGAATCCACCAGCTTGAGTTAAAATCCCAGTGAGCCAGGGCTGCTCCTTCTGAGAGGTGAAGGGGAACTCGCCAGCTTGGTAGCTCTATGTAGAGAACATAGAATTGAAATGTTGAGCCATTTATCTGGTTTTTTCCCCACGCCCTTGCCTTTGCATTTCTGATGATGGACAGCTCAGAGCTCATGGAGTCTAAGAGGTCTCCACATCCTTCATCTGGTTCTCCTGGAAAGGAAGCCACTGTGACTTCAGCCACCTAAGCTCAGCCTTCTAAATCCTAAAGCAAACAGCAGAAAAGAGAGGGGTTTGCTCTTATTCACATGATTTTATAGCAAACAAATGAAGTGTGCTTTTCAGAGCATGCTCTTTCAGATGAGAATATAGTTAGTGACTTTAAAAGGATCCATTTATTACTTGTGGATGAGTGTTTGCCTGCCTATGCGTATGTGCCTAGTGCCGTGAAGGCCTGAAGAAGGTACTAGGTCCCCTGGACAGGAGTTGTGAGTGACTATGAGCCACCATGAGGATGCTGGGAACCCAACCCAGGTCTTCTGCAGAGTGCTCAGTGCTCTTACCTGCTGAGCCACCTCCCCAGCTCATGTCAGTCACTTCTATGTCTTCATCTGTTGTACACGGGGTGGTTTCCTAACCCAAACAAAATCAGTTTCACCAGCTCAGCATCTGAATCATCCCAAGTGGCCTGCAGGTCCTCCCTCATAGTTTCCTCCTCGTCTCTGCTTTTAAAAATACACAGAAAGAAATAAGGAAAGGAAGGAAGGAAGGAAAAAAGAAAATAGAAAGGAAAGCCCTGTTCTTTGTATTTTGTAGGTTTCCATAATGATCTCTATGCTTAAATATTTCAAAATACCACAAAACTTTCTGAGAATGTGTGATTGCTATCCTAAAAAAGATGTATTAAGGGGTGGGGTGCTGAAGAGACGGTGCCATGGTTGAGAGCGCTGGTTGCTCTTGTAAAGGATGTAAGTTTGGTTCTCACCACCCAAGCGGCAGCTGACAACTGCCTATAACTCCAGTTCCAGGGGGCAAGATGCCCTTTTCTGGTTTTCATGGACTCCAGGCCTATAAATGAGGCATATATACATACAGTCACTTACACATACACAAAAAGGAAATTAAATAAATCTTTTTTTAAAAAAAAAAAAAAAGATTTGTAGCCGGGCGGTGGTGGCGCACGCCTTTAATCCCAGCACTTGGGAGGCAGAGGCAGGCAGATCTTTGTGAGTTCAAGACCAGCCTAGTCTACAAGAGCTAGTTCCAGGACAGGCTCCAAAACCACAGAGAAACCCTGTCTCGAAAACCCCCCCCAAAAAAAAAAAGATTTGTTTGTTATGAATATAGTGGTCACCCTGCACGTATGTCTACACACCAGAAGAGGACATGAAATTTCATTACAGATGATTGTGAGCCACCATGTGGTTGCTGGGAATTGAACTCAGGACCTCTGGAAGAGCAGCAGTGCTCTTAACCACTGAGCCATCTCTCCAGCCCCCAAATAAATCTTTTTTAAAAACAGAAGATTTATTCAGAAAGTGAGACCTCTTAAATCTACCATCATTCTTTCCCTTTTACCAAGAGAAAGGCCTCCCCTCCCTCCCACTTAATCTGGGACCTCCTCTGGCCCCTTTGGAACAGCAAACAGCAACCCAACTGTGCTGGGCCAACACCACCACCTATTGGTCATGTTCTTTTGAGTCATGAAAGCTGCTTTAGCCTATGCACATGTTCTCTCACTTCATGCTCAAAATCCACTAACTAATCTGTCTCTGGAATTTCTCCTCAGCGAAAAGATTCCTACTTCATCTCAGACGCCAAGAGGAGCTGCGGTCCCCGCTCTTGCTGTAAGTCACATCCCCACACAGATCTTGCGTCCTTTACCTGATCCCGTCTCAAACCTTTCCGCACCATGCAGACGCCGCACTGTGAACTCCGGAACACTCTCCCATCGTCCTGTATCTCTTTGAAGGAGACTCAGACTTGCATCCATGCTATTCGCTGCCAGTCACCACCTCGCTCCTTCTTCCCTAAGCGTGCTTACTCGAGAGCCTTATTCCATGTCCACGGCATTTGCCCTCCACTATAACCGTCTACTGACATCATAGTCACCCCTCACTCCTTACTTGGTCAAGCCCCGTCTGCAGTCAGTCTCTCCAGTGCTGATGATTGGCGGTTTCAGCATACCGAGAGGATCCTCGCTGTAATCTCACGCCTCAGGCTGCTAATGTCCTCTCCTCTTGTGATCTTGCTTATTATGACTTCCTAAACTATTCTTACAGTCACACCTCAGGTCCATACACTCCCACAGCCTCCCGTGGCTCCAGCCCGCTCTAATCACATAGGAGGAGCACTTACCTACCAACCTGTCATTCTCCCCTGCCCACAGTTAACGTTCTGCAATCCAATCTCTGCAGATCGATACAATGATCACTACAATGTCTCCCAACTCATTTCTTTCTCTCCCACCCTGAAACTTAGTCGTTTCCAATTAAATCCGAACTCCCTCCCCTCCCCACCTGCGCCTGAATTGTTGAAATTTGCTGAAAGAAAATCTACCCTTTGTTTACTGACAAGTAGAACCGGGTTATGGAAAGGGGATTGTGCTATGCTGGGTACTCTCTTCCAGAAGTATTTTGTACCTACCCCCCCCCCCCCTCTGTCTAACTCTTTGCAGTCTCACCGCAAGGACCTAACTCTTGGGTTCACTCAGACAAAAGCACTTAGACAGAGCGTCCCCATGCCCTCCCTGAGCAAACATGCAGTCAGCCCCCTGTCTACTGCTTGTCTTTCCTTCCCCACTGTAATACTGAACAAACTCTCTGCTCCTTTGAGAGGAAATGGAATCTTGCTATGATGTTCCACGTATACAACAGTCCCCTGTCTTCCCCTCTCCACATCTACTCAGGAGCATTCTGTCTACACTTGGCTGCACGTCTTTTCTAAGGGCTATACGATTCCTCTGCTTTCTTTCATAACAAAAACCTTCAACATTGTGGGCTGCACTTACTGTCTGTACTCCCTGCCCCCAAGAGTTCCAGAATCAGTTCCAGTGAAGCTTGTGTCCTCTGTGGATACTAATGGTGACATCCTCGTCTTATCTCTTCCATTATGAGCTTATTATGTATCTCAATTGGTCACTCCCACCTTCCTAAAACACTTCCTTTTCTTGACTCCTTTTGGTCTCCCTGGTTTCATCCTGTCGTATCCTTGCTAGTTCCTCCTAAAATACCCGATGTCCACACTCCACAGCCGTTACACACTCAGTACTCAGACCTCTCCATTATATGTTTTGCTTGTTCTGTTTCCAAGACAGGGTTTCTCTGTGTAACTGGTCATCCTGGAACTCACTTTGTAGACCAGGCTGACCTCACCCTCACTAAGATCCACCTGCCTCTGCCTCCCTAGTGCTGGGATTAAAGGTGTGTGTCACCACTGCCCGGCTGGATAAACTAATTCTATTTTTGACCTTAAATGCCATCTACCTGCGGAGTCTCCAAATGTTGATCTATATTCCACACCTCCATTTAGAACTCTAAACACATATGATCAACTTCCTTCTTTACCACCATACGGAGGACATCTCATGTGTAGCAATATGCCAGACAACCCAGGATTCCGCCCTTTGTGCGTGTGCCTTACCCCATTCTTGCTCATCCGTGTGCACACAGCTCCCTCGTCCCAGCTTCCTGAGTTCCCCACTCCCGTCATTTATGATTTGACATTCCTGAGCTTTCGTGAAAGTAGAGGCTATCACCCTCTGATCTTTTTGTCCTGAGAACCACACTTAGTTCATCTGTGAATCTTGCTTATTCTTACTTTAAAAAATGTACAGACCACTTCTCAGCAGCCTGCCATTATTACCTTCTTCAAGCCATCAGGTTTCTTGACCGAACCACCCCAAACCCTCATAACGCTCCTCCATTTCCTGTCCATGCCTGACTGTCTCAACAAAAGAGCCTGTCACTGTGGGTCCACCTGGCTCAGAGTCACCCCACAGTCCCTACTACAGCCTGGACTCCTTTCTTCTCCACTGACTGACTGGGTACTCTCTTCCTCTCTTCTCTTGCAGAAGTGCTGGGATTAAAGGCGTGTGACATCACTGACTGGCTTTATCCTTCTTTTTCTAAAGACAGGCTCTCATCAGTTCTTTTTAAGGCTCAGAGAACATCACCAAGGAAGAAGAGTTGGAGAGAACGTTAAGAGCCTGACGATGGTGGGACGGCAGAAAAGTACCATCTTCTGGACACGGCAGAGCCATTGCAATCATGAGCTCACGGCCACTCTGGTTATCCACAGTGGGCTCACACAAGACTGATCCTGTCAACAACCATGAACCTGGAGGCCTTATATGTTTCTACCCTTCCCTGAACCGATAGATTGAGGATGTAGCTACCATTGTCTGTAGTTGTTTACCCATTGGCGAGCCCACCAGGCTCCCATGAGTAGTTCCAAATTTACAGTCATATAGATGGTATCACGTATGTATAACAAAACAAAGCAAGCAAACCAGAAGAGAATGTAGGAAAAGGATTTGTGGGGGTGGGTGACAAGGGTGAGAGGAAGATAAAAAAGGTGGGAGGGGGCCCAGCATGGTGGCACAGGCTTTTATCCCAGCAGAGGCAGATGGATCTCTGTGAGTTCTAGGCCAGCCTGGTCTACAAAGTGAGTTCCAGGACAGCCAGGACTCCGTGGTGAGATCCTAAATGAGAACATTCCCAAACAGGATAAATCGGAACGACATAATTATTTTCCCGTCTGGTTGAGCCACTACAGATGGAAGGGAGGAGAACTGAGCATAAACCTGGATGCTATCCGTGTGGACAGCTGCCCTGCCTACTAGGTAATTAAGACTTCTGAAATACGCTGTTTCTTTCTGTTATTTTATTCTTCACCCCACCCCCTTTCAAAAGCTTGATTTTATGGAGGAGACCAAGGCATTTTATAGAATTAACCAGACGGTAGACTCATAGATAGTGCTTTATAAGAAAGTCACTTCAAAGTGGAACTCCAACCCCCAAATAAGACTTGGATGCTATGGCTCAAATGAGGAAATTGTCCCAGTTGTAAAATATGCAGGCAGCAAAATTCTGCTTGATATTGCTTTGGCACCTAAGCTCTGTTCTGCACCATCCTACCTCTGAGCGGAGCCCTGACATGCAAACAGAAAAATCACAGTATAAGGCTAACAGGAAATTGTCTCTTCTGAGAGGTCAAATTTGCTGAAACTTTTGAATAAGGCACAAAAGGGCAGGAAGACCAAAGACCCTGATGGCATCAGGACCCTGTCCCTGAAGCCAATGGAAAATGATTTCATATCCTCATGCCTGGATTTAAGTGCAGAAAGCAATATGCTGTGGTGAAGACATGGGACATAAATTTAATAAAATGAGTTTTATGAACCAGGGCACTGCTGAGCGTCCCTAATTAAACTTTACCCTCATGTTAGGGTAATTTTCTTTTTGAGACTAGCCTATTCTTTAGTTCTTAAATCCCTGCCACTCTTTCTGTTGATAAAGCTAACCTGTGTCCAGAGCTCATAAAGTAATGCTAATTTGTCCACACTCCTGAACTTTGAAAGACATAGAAAATAAATATATGTTTTAGAAGGGAAATAAATGAGCCAAACTTTGCTTACCACTGTGGCCACCAGTACAACTTCTTGGATCTATATTCTTAACGTGAGGAAACAATGTTTGTCTCTAGAGAAAATTTAAGTCAGATGTTTTAGATTAAAATATTGACCTATAAGACCCAGAGAAGATGTCTCTCAGAGATCTTTGCTATTTTATCTATTAATTGCTTCAAATTTTATGATCATTGGTGCTTTCTCTGCATGTATGCCTGTGTGAGGGTATCAGCTCCCCTGGAACTGGAGTTACAGAAGCTGTGAACTGCCACGTGGGTGCTGGGAATGGGATCTGGGTCCTCTGGAAGAGCAGCCAGTGCTCTTCCCTACTGAGTCATCTAGGCCCCTCGGAAATACTTTTTGTTTGTTTGTCTTAGTTATGAATGCCCGGCCTTAGCTTGGCTTCTTTCTAGCCAGCTTTTATTTCTTTTACTTTTAAACTTTTTTTTTTAAAAGAAAACAAACCATTCCCTTTCACCATACACACCAATCCAAGCTCTCACTCCCTCCTTTTTTCCCATTCCCTACACACACACACACACACACACACACACACACACACACACACACCACCCCCATCCACTCCCCAGAGTGGGCAAGGCACATCGCCCTGGGGAAGGTCCAAGGCCCTCCCCACTACATCTAGGCTGAGCAAGGCATCCCTCCAAAGAGAATAGGCTCCCCAAAAGCCAGTATATGCAGTAGGGACAAATCCTGTTGCCACTGCCGGTAGCCCCACAGTCTGCCTCAGCCATGCAACTGTCAGTCACACTCAGAGGGACCAGCCCAGTTCCATGCTTGTTCTTTCCCAGTCTGGCTGGCGTTGGTGAGCTCCCACCAGCTTAGGTGGAGGTCTTTAATCTATTTGGACTTGAGTTCTGTGCATGGGGATAGATATGGATCTATTTTCATTCTTCTATATGTTGACATCCAGTTATGACAACATCATATGTGGAAGATGTTTTTCTTTTTTCACTGTGTAATTTTAGCGTCTTTGTCAAAAATCAGGTGTTCATAGGTGTGTGGATTAATATTTGGGTCTTTGATTTGATTCCATTGGTTAACCTCTCTGTTTTCATGCCAGTACCAAGCTGTTTTCATTACTGTATCTCTGTAATAGAGCTTGATGTCGGGGATGGTGATGCCTCTGGAAGTTCCCTTATTTTACAGGATTGCTTTGGCTATCCTTTTGGTTTTTTTGTTTGTTTTTCCGCATGGAGGCTGGTTATGGTTTTTTTCAAGGTCTGTGAAGAATTGTGTTGAGATTTTGAAGGGGGATTGCATTGAATCTACAAATTGCTTTTTATTATGTTGATCCTACCTATCCAAGAACATGGGATATCTTCCCATTTTCTGGTATCTTCTTCAATTTCTGTCTTCAAAGACTTAAAGTTCTTGTTGAATAGGTCTTTCACTTCTTTGGTTAGTGTTACCTCGAGATAGTTTGTTATTTGTGGCTATTGTGAAAGGTGATGTTTCTCTGATTTCTTTCTCAGCTTCTTTGTCATTTGTATACAGGATGGCTACTGATTGTTTTTCTGAGTTGATCTTGTATCCTGTCACATAACTGAAGGTATTTATCAGCTGTAGGAGTTCCCTGGTAGAGTTTTTGGGGTCACGTATATATACTATTATATCATCTGCAAATAACGGAGTTTGATTTCTTCCTTTCCAATTTGAATCTCCTTGATCTCCTTTTGTTGTCTTATTGCTATTGCTAGAACTTCAAGCACTATGTTGAATAGATATGGAGAGAGTGGACAGCCTTGTCTTGTTCCTGAATTTAGTGGAATAGCTTTGAGTTTTTCTCCATTTAATTTGATGTTGGCTGCCGACTTGCTGTATATTGCTTTTATTATGTTTAGATATGTTTCTTGTATCCCTGGTCTCTCCAAAACCTTTATCATGAAGGGGCGTTGGATTTTGTCGAATGCTTTTTCAGCATCTAATGAGTAGATAATTAGGAGAACATCAACAGCAATGAATTCCAGTGCTTTCAAAAATACTTTTGCCGTCCTTTGTAGGGAATGGTCGAGCCAGGCGGTGTTGATTCTTCACAGTACAAGCCACTACCGATAAGTTATCAGTACCAAAGCACAACTCTCAAGTCGATTACATTCTATCTGCTGAAGTACCGTAATGTCCACTGGGGCTCAGGCGATAACTCAGTCACTAAAGGACTTGCCATTTAAGAATGAGGACCTGAGTTCAGATCCCTGTCACCCATGTAAACATGGTATTTTGTCTGTAACCTCAGCATTTCAGGGACAGAGATAGGAGGACCCTAGGAGCTTGGTGGACAGTTGGTCTAACTGAATCTGTGAGCTCCAGGCTCCATGAGAGACCCTGATTCAAAAATAACATGGGAGAGGGAAATGATTGATGAAGATATCTGATGTTAACTTCTGGCCTCCGCGTGTACATGCACACACATGCACATTCATCTGCATGCACATGTGCACAAACATGGGCATGTATACACACACATGCCATGCTTACATGCGCATGCATGAGAAAGTGAGACATGTGCTATGGTATTGGCAACAGCCTCAGACTTTTTCTTTGAAAACTAAGAATGTTTCTTGTCTGTGTCTCTGTTACCTAACCATGCCACCATTGCCTACTCCGTACTTATGCCTAATACTCAAGCAATAAGTTTTGAAAACAAACAGTGTATGTGCTAGACAAATCATGCAGAGACAAGTACAAGCCTCAGCCTCACCTCACCAAATCAGGACTAAGGGTATCTATGGGATAAAAAGACAGGGACGTGCAGTAGAGGAGAGTGATGGCAGGTAAGGGAAAATGAACCAAGCCATGTTGTGTGCCTGCAGAGTCAGACTTCATGGCTTTTCCCAGAACGAATGTTCAGAAAATGGTGAAGCATAAAATTTTATATGTGCAGCAGACACACCAAAATTCTTAACAGGAACAGCCTCAGGTCTAAACTGAGTCTTCCGGGCAGTGCTGGTTGGTGTTCTGTAGCACAACAGCAGTGTGAAAGGTGCATAGCGTGTGTTGAGAATCGAGCTGCAGAGAAGTTAAGGACTCCACAGGCAAGTACTGCCAGAAACAGCGCAGACCATTATGCATTTGATTCTGAGTTAATATTTAGTTGTCACACAGTCACAATCTTTTTACTGTTGTCCACTTCTTTTAACCCAGTTATGTAATCCTGTATGGGGTGATGATTAACAGTTTAAGGAGCTTTGATCTATTAAAGCGAATGGGCAGTGCTATTCTGTCTCTGTGATCCCCAAGAGCGGCTAAACACTGGTGAAGCTGGAAGAATTGCTCACTTTAACCCATCCATTCCAGGCACACTGGATGGCACATTACATAAACTTGTTCTTGGTGACTCAAACATTGCAAAATTGCTTCTTCAAGTGGAATCATGAAATTGCCCACCTAACATTAATGTGCATCCACTGGTTATTTTTCTCATGAAAAATAAAGCATTATTGGGACTTGATCACCCTTAAGGGTGTTGCAAACCGTATAAAGAGAGTGGAAGTAGCCTGGCAGTTTGAACCTGTGAGTTCAAGGTCAGCCTGGTCTACAGAGTGAGTTCCAGGACAGCAGGGCTACACAAAGAAATCCTATCTTGAAACAAAACAAAAAGTAGGAAGCAAAAGAACCTGGAAAAGGAGTTCTGTTCATCCCCATTGCAATGATCCTCACATCAATAAATAAGATTTTGAACACAAACCCAAGTTGATAACTGCTTGAGGTGATGTTAAGCTTCTGAGTAGCATGATACTGAGAGGTGCTGGAGTCAGAGACTTTCAGCACCTCAGTATGAGCTCCCTTAACTTGCTAGACCAAACCAGAACAAATTTCTAAGTGATCCAGTATTTAGGACTATTTTACTTACTATTTTAATAAACTTTTGCTTATGCCTGGAGGTGCCATTAAATTACCAGCCAGACATGAATCTACAGCTTCATGTCTGTAGGGACTGAAGCATATTCGATGCTTATTTCCAGGTGTTTCATGTGAGGCTCACGCATCCGTGTACACTGCCAGGCTACTTCCTCTCTCTTTATACGGTTTGCAACACCCTTAAGGGTGATCAAGTCCCAATCACACAGTTGCTGACCAATGGATTTGATTGGAGAGGCTGTGCCTCATTGGTATACCAAGATTGTTTTATCAGACATAAAGACAAGAGTTCTTTATAACGCGGATCAGCTCCTCACAGTGGCAGGCTTTTTAAAATACTCAACTCCTCTTCAGAAAGGCTTTTCATGACAAGAGTCAGAGTAGGTGGCTCATTTTCTTTTTATAATTTGAAGAAAGACTGAAATAGGTGATTCTGCTGACTAGTACAGTTGGTGAGGGATACAGACTAGTACAATTGGTGATGGATATGACTAGTACAGTTGGTGATGGATACTGACTAGTACACTTGGTGATTCTGTTGACTAGTACAGTTAGTGATGGATACCGACTAGTACAGTTGGTGATGGATACTGACTAGTAC
>NC_022011.1:1230017-1234271 GCF_000317375.1 Microtus ochrogaster
ATGGATACTGACTAGTACACTTGGTGATTCTGTTGACTAGTACAGTTAGTGATGGATACCGACTAGTACAGTTGGTGATGGATACTGACTAGTACGCTTGGTGATTCTGCTGACTAGTACAGTTGGTGATGGATACTGACTAGCACAGTTGGTGTTGATACAGACTAGTATGCTTGGTGATGTTGCTGCCTAGTACAATGGGTGAGGGATACAGACTAGTATGGTTGGTGTTGATGCTGATTACTATGTTTGGTTATGTACAATATATGAATAAAACTGCATTTATTTGATACGTGATCTTGATTTTTTTCAATGTTTAAATAAATAAGAATATCGCCAAACTGAGACGCACAGCTCTAAATCTTTTTTCCAGCTCCTTAAATCAAGTCAGAGCACAAACATTCTATCAATGATTTTAAACACATTTTATACTGCTTGCGGGTGCTGGAAGCAAATATCACAGCAGCATGATGAAAATCAGAAACAATGCTGGCAAAATGGAGCCATTTTTCTCTGCTAAATGCACTGTAGAAGTTCTCAGTTCTAAGAACTGAAGTGACTTTTGTCTGGCCCCTGGGAGCTCTTGGCTATAGTTCTCCTTGGACACTTGGCAAAGCATTAGAAATGTTGTTATCAAAGTGACAGGGGCTGTACAGATGGCCCAGCAATTAAGAACACTTCCTGTTCCTGCAGAGGACTCAAGTTCTGCTCCCAGCACCCACATTAGGCAGCTCACAGCCATCTGTAATTCTAGCTACAAGGAATCGGATGCCCGCTTCTGACTCGCTCAGGCATCAGGTACACACATAGGAGATACCCCCTGCACTGTGTGAGGCTGAGTGTGCAGGCCCACGCTACAGTCTCAGCATGTCTGAAGTGAAAGCAGAAAGATCAGAAAGTCAGTTATCCTCTGCTACACAGTGAATACCTAAGCCTGTTTGGGCTTTATGATACCATGTCTCAAAAACAAACAAAACAAATAGCCCCCAAAGTGCTTTATCATATTAAAAGTATTATATCCTACACAATTCCTTCTTATAGAGAAAGGATGCTCTGCGATAGCTGTGTGCATATTCTTCTTAGGAATGAGAAAGTTGATTCATTTGCTTTGTCTTGTGATAAAGTCTTACCATCTAACCAAGGCTGGCTTTGAACTTGTGACCACTTCTCTGGGCTTCTAAGGTGTTTGGATTCTAGGAAAACAACATCATACTTGGATATCTATTTGGTTTTCACCCAGTGCTAATACTGGGCAATGTGGTCAGGCTCTTCAAGTCACCCTGAGCTTCCTTTCACTAATATGGGAACAGTAAAGTCGGGCATATATATTCTACCAGACTATAAAAAGAAAATAAACTCAGAGGGATTTACGTAACTGTAAGGTAATTCTAGTACATAAAATATAACTTGGGTTTGTGAGATGGCACAAAAGTGAAGGGACTCATGACCTGATTTCAATTCCCATCACAAAGTGGAAAGAGAAAACTGTAGACAGAAGCTGCACCTTCATTTCCCAGCCACCCAAACCCAAATAATCACACAGAAACTAATGAATTATAACACTGTTTAATCTGTTAGGTCAGGCTTCTTATCAACTAATTCTTACATCTTAAAATAACCCATTTCGATTAATCTGATGTGGCCTACCGGTAAGATTTTGGTGTCATCCCTAGGCAGCTGCAAGGCATCTCTTCAACTCTGCCTACTTTCTCTATATATCTCTGTTTGGATTTCCTACCTGGCTTTATTCTGCTCTGCCAAAGGCTGAAGCAACTTCTTTATTAATCAATGGAAAAACAAACAAACAAAAAACATTCACAACATACAAAGGGGAATCCCACATCAGAAAACCACTCCTGCAAGCTTTCCTCTGGTCTCCACATATGCACCATGGCACACAGACACACATAGCACCATTGCATGCATGCACACATACACACTGAGTTTATAACACACAATGTCTCTCATGTACACATAGTATATAATATACCATGGCACATACACACACATAGTATATAATGCACTGTGGCGCACCTGCACACACACACACATACAGTACATAATGCACCATGGCACGTGCAGACGCACACACACACATCGTTTATAATGCACCATGGCACACACAAACACATGTAAACACACAGTTTATATGCACCATGGCATGCACACACATGTAGCGAGAATCCACAAGATTCTCTGGGAGAGGTTCAAAAGAATTTATTGAGATGTGTAATAGGGTGAACACCCACTGATACAGCACAGGTTAGATGCTGCTGCAGTTGTTCTGCCCAAGGGGAAAGAACACCAACAGCAAGCTGCCTGCTCGGCTCTACCATCCAAGCTAGCACGAGAGCAAGAGAGACAACCTCCCTCTTTGCTTAGAAGAGATCACATCTGCAGTCAAGAAGCCATGCCCTAAGCCCAGTACCTCAAATCTATTGGTGGAATGAAATCCCACAACACTTTCCTTTTTGTCTAAATAAGAAGGTTCTTGTCCTAACATAAAACTATTTACAATAACAATTATCAAGCATTGTTCAGGAGAAAGGGTAATAACATACACAAAATAGAACTACAACAAATAAGAACAACATCAAGCAAGAAACACATACTAAATGTCCTGGCTATAGGTAATTGGCAAATAACAAAGACTATTTTTGTCATACTGTATGTCTGTTTCTACTTCTGCTTATGATATTTTGTATATTGATACAAACTAAGAATATTTTTGTCATGTTGCACTATAGATTTCTACCCCTGATTAATATATTTTACATATTGCCACAATTTGAGGTCATTGTCCTCATTACTGCACATCTGTTTAAAGATTGTTTATTTTTATAATGTAATGCTTTAGTCTTTAAGCTATATATGTGTTGAGTTACAGGTTAATAGTAACCCATGTTTGTTATACTTATAGTTATGTTAGTTAGGCTTTCTATATATACAGAGATATATTTCAGATCGATAAATAATTTTTAAACACTTCAGTGAACTACAGAATATGGTATTTAAAATGTTTTAAAAACTTAAACTTTTCTGGACAATGAGACATGTCTGCTCCTGGCAGTAGCAGTCTACTTCAGAGCTGATGGGTATCAAAGAAACTTCACATGGGGTTTACTTTCTTTGTGGCAAAAGTTAGCCACTGGGCAAGAAAGTACTCTTACCTGGACTGCTTGACAGTATGCTGTATAAACTGGACATGTGTCAAATGGTAGTGGCACACACTGATAATCCCAGCATTTGGGAGGCAGAGATAGGCAGATCTCTGTGAGTCTGAGGTCAGCCTGGTCTACAAGAACTACTCCTAGGAGAGGCTCCAAAGCTACAGAGAAACCCTGTCTCAAAAAAAATTAAAAATAAAACAACAAAACAATATATTGGACATTCAGGACCCACAAGGAAGTGAATGAACTTGCCAAAACAAGGTAAGACAGTCCTTCAGGGTTCTTGCTTCATGGAAAAGTCTACCAGACATTTCTACAGAACACAATTGACAAATTGCCAATATAAACAAGACAGTTTCAAATTTCCTACTTCACTGAGAAATCTGCCAGACACTGTAGGCCTATAGGCTAAATATGGATGCCCCAGCATTACAGAAGAACTTTGGATGACTGTCCAGGCAGCCAGATATCTCTGTCATTTCTAGAGTTTTGGAAGCTGCTTACAATGTACTTCTAGTTTACTTAGGTGATATTATATCATTCTAGGTCTTTGATGGAGTTAAAGACTGGATAGTTATAATTATAGTTTTCCTTAATTATGATAAATTAGATATATAATAAATAAGATAAATTATATATAAAACTTTAGACTCACAAAGATAGGGTATATAATAGAGTATTTCCTTTAATTTTGCCAAATACGGATAGATTAAATACTGTGACTATAATTCTTTCTTGATAACTTTTTATATATAATTTTATAATGTTAAAATTAAAACCTTCGTTTTTAATTAGACAGAAAAGGGGGGAGATGATGTGGGATTCCCCTTTGTGTGCTGTGAGTATGTATTGTCCCCGTTGGTTGATAATTAAACCTGCTTTGGCCTATGGCAACACAGAATATAGTCAGGTGGGAAGTTCAAACTGATATAAAGGAGAATAAAGGTGGGGTTGAGAGAAATGTGAGTGGATCCTGAGAAGAGAAATGTGAGTGGATCCTGAGAAGAGAAATGTGAGTGGATCCTGAGAAGAGAAATGTGAGTGGATCCTAAGAAGAGAAATGTGAGTGGATCCTAAGAAGAGA
>NC_022011.1:1234590-1241001 GCF_000317375.1 Microtus ochrogaster
TGTGAGTGGATCCTAGGAAGAGAGGCGCCAGCAACAGCCCAAGGAAAAAGATGCCACGACAGAGGTGGTGATATACAGATCAGTAGAAAACAGTTAATTTATAAGAGATAGAGTAGCCAGTAATAGCCCAAGCCATCAGCCAAGCAATTATATTTAATATTTGTCTCTAAGCAACTATTTCATAAACAGCTATGGGAACCTATGGGTGGGAAAGAAATTGGCCCAGCAGGCAGGCAAGATAGAGAGAAAACTTCCAGCGACACACACTCTCTCTCTCACACACACACACACACAGTATATATAGAAATTAATTAAAATGAAAGACCCCAGCTTAGCTGCTGTAATGCCATTTTGCAAAGCCTTCACACAAACAAATGTAAGTTCAAGGTAAAGTCAGTACTCCTAGGCGGTCAAACAGGATATCTGTGGTCAGACACCAGGCCTAGGAGGGGAACGAACAGTTCTGGGGAAAACTACATGTACCCTAGATAGGGCCAAGTCTGTTATTATTATCAGACCTTCATGTCTTGGGGAAACTTGTCCCCTAAATGAACCCATCGCCTCATTCGAACTGACCAATGAGATCCCTGTAACCATGCATTGCTTCTGTATGCCTTCTTTTACCACCCTTTTCCTATAAAAAGACCTTCTCCCAGCCTGCAGGCTCACAAGTCCTCCTAAAGGACTTTGCTGCCCACAGGTACCTGTGCCCACCCAATAAACCTCTTGCTAATTGCAGCCCATGGTCTCGACTGTTCCTTGGGTTAGGGGTCTCCTTTTGAGGGAAGGACCACTCTGAGGGTCTTTCAAAAACATCTTAAATCTTTGTTTTAAGATTTTATTTATTGTATGTATATGAGATCTCTATCTGCATATATTCCTTTATTCCAAAAGAGGACATTAGATCTCACTGTAGATGGTTGTGAGCCCCAATGCAATTGCTGAGAATCAAACTCAGGATCTCTGGAAGAGCAGTCAGTGCTATTAAGCTCGGAGCTATCTCTCCAGCCCTTAAATTCTATTTGTTTGTTTGTGTGTTTGCTTGTCCTTTTGTTTTTTGTTTTTGTTTTTGTAGCCCTGGCTGTCCTGAAATTTGCTCTGTTGAGCAGGCTGGCCTTGAACTCAGAGCTCTGCCTGCTTCTGCTTTCTGAGTGCTGGGATTAAAGGTGTGTGCCAACACTACCCATCTTACTTAAAACATTTTAAATATAACTTTTACTTGATACAATTTTACAAATGCAAAAATGAATTCTTAACTTGATATATAAGCAAGCACTATAGTTTTAAAATGGGAAAAACTAAATTCAGTAATATTTTCCAAATATGCTTCACCTCGATGAAACGAATACAAGACTCTAAGAATATCCCAGTTTCAAGTCTACATCAGTTTTAAAGATGGCATTAGAATGAGACTCACTCTGTGGAAAGCAGTTGAGAAAAACACTTAAGGTCAATCACTGGCCTCTACACATACATACCAAGACACACACATGTACACACTCAGATACAAAAACATCAGCATAACTTAAGAATTAATTTCATCACTTGGTCAAATTTAAAGTTTTTGTCAAAAGTCCCAAACTTGGAAGAGTATATTTCTTTTGGTATTTTCTTTTGTTGACTGGACTAGCTTAATCAATAAGGTGTTATTCGGTGTAGGCAAGAGAAGACAATGACACAAACTGGAACTCACTCCTGGCACATATAGGATGTTTCCTCATAGAAGATATCTTAAGAGAGGAAAGCCTGGTCCTGAAATGGGATTCTTCCTATTCCACATCCCAGGAGCACTCCTTGGCCCTCATGGTTGCCATAGTGATGGGTCCAGCACACCTGGTCCAGCAGGAGCACAGTGGTCAGTCATTACTGAAGAGTTGGTAGATATTCAGTCCTGGTGGGGGCTCTGTGATGGTTGTCATTATCAGCTTGGTTGGATTAAGAAAGGTCTAATGAGGACTGGAGAGATGATTTGGTTGGTAAAGCGCCAGAGTTTGGATGCTGTGGTAGTCTTAAGGAAATGTCCCACATAGGCTCAGAGGTTTGAGCCCTTGGTCCTCAGCTGCTGTGCTGTTTGGGAAGGTGGTGCAGCCTAGCTTCATGCCTTCACCCTACTTCATCTTGTACTTTTTCCTCTCTCCCTCTTCCCCCCAAGCCCCTGCTTTGAGTTTGTGGTTGAAGATGTGATCTCAGATTCCTGCTCTGGCCATTTCTCACCATTTTGTCCCTGCCACCATGGATTCTCTTCTCGAACAACAAGCCAAAATAATACTCTCTCAGAGGAACTGGATTCAGCTCCCACCACAATGTGGTGGCTTACAACCATCCTTAACACCAGTTCCAGGAAATCCAACATCCTGTCCTGGCCCCACAGGCACCAGGCATGCACACGATATACAGATACACATGGAGGCAAAACACCCATAGAGTTAAAGTAAAAATAAATAAAATCTAAAAAAATGGAGGAACAATTGAGAAGGATGCTAGACATCAACCTCTGGGATATATACACACACAGACACACACACTTTAAAAATAAAAGAATAAAAAAATGCAGAAGGCATTGATAAAGCATGCCTTTGGATGTGTCTATGAAGATATCTCCAGGGTAAATTAACTAGGGTGCAGGAAGACAACCTTAATGTGGGTGGCATTGTCCAATGGGTGGGGATCTAGCATAGGAAAAAAAGGGGGTGAGGGAAAATCAAGCTGAGAAACATCTCTCTCTGTTTTCTGACATCCTCCACCCCAGTTATGAGCAAGAAGCTTTGTGCTCCAGTTGCCACAGCCTGGAGCCACCACCAGCATGTTGCCTTCTCTGCCACTAAGGAGTAGACCCTCAAGCACAAAATCCCAACTTCAAGTCCTGCCTTCTTTAAGATGCTCCATGTCAGATGTGTGGTGAGAAAAACAGCTAATGCCGTACCTACATTCTAGGCTAGGAATGTCTAGAGCTAAATCACCTCTTTTGTCCTGTGTGTGAGAGGGACTTTGCAGGGGCAGAGATGTCTAAAGCATGACTTGAAATCTGAGTAGAAATTTTCTAGAAGTGTACAGCTACTGGAGAAAGAAAAGATGGGCTAATATGAAGATCCAGATCGGTTCTAGAGGGCCTTGTGCTTCATGCCAAAGAGTCTATCTTAGTCACTGTTCTATTGTTGTGAAGAGACATCATCACCACAGCAACTCTTCCAGAATAAAGCATTTAAGTGGCGTGGCTTACAGTTTCAGAAGTTTAGGACATTATTATCATGGTGGGGAGCAAGGAGACATACAGGTGGGTGCTGGAACAATTGTGAGAGCTACATCCTGGTCTGTAGAGAGGGAGGGAGGGAGGGAGGGAGGGAGGGAGGGAGGGAAGGAGAGAGAGAGAGGAGAGAGAGAGAGAGAGAGAGAGAGAGAGAGAGAGAGAGAGAGAGAGAACTGGGCTGGGGATACAGGCTTTTGAAAACCTCAGAGCTCACCCCCAGTGACATGCTTCTTCCAACAAGGCCACACCTCCAAATCCTTCTAATCCAATCAAAGAGTTCCACTCCTTGCTGTAAGCATTCAAATTTATGAGCCTATAGGGGTAGTTCTTATTCAACCCACCCTACTGTCCAATAGGCCAAGAGATGTTGACTCAGTGTGGGAAGAGCACCTGAGATTTGGCTTCAGCTGGGGTAACTGGTAAAAACTGTGATAGGAAAAGGCATGGCTGGGGTAACTGGTAAAAACTGTGATAGGAAAAGGCATGGCTGGGACCACAGGTGGTTGGTACAGAGACCCACTGAGAGGCTGCTGTGTTTCATGATTGACCTCAGTAGATGGAGGCAAAAGAGCAAGTGAGTGCCACTACTGTGGTCCTGGGAATGCTGAAATTTGAAAGCACCTTGTTATTGTAGAGCAGGGAGGTTGCCAGTCCTCCCTCTGATCTTCTCAGATCCCACCAATAAAACACACAGTGTGGGAGACAAGGGTGCAGATGCATGGTGAGTGGCGTTAATTTGCACACTCAGTAAATGCTTACTCTTGTGATTAATTCTTCTGCCAACTAAGATAAAGGTGCAGTTATCAGAACAGCAGTGAGGTTTATGGATTGGTGGCTAGGGCAGGTTGAGGAAGAACCTTGGGTGACCCACTGGCACCCATTGGCTGCCCAGAAAACAGTGTTGTTGAGCATGCTTTGTGGAAAAGGTTGCATTTGGGGGTTTGGGGTATTTTTGTTTATTTGTTCATCTGTTTTTGCCTTTTTTTTTCTCTTTATTTTCTCGAGACAATGTTTCTCTGTGTAGCCCTCCCTGGCTGTCCTGGACTCATTCTGTAGACCAGACTGGCCTCAGACTCACAAAGATCCGCCTGTCTGGGGTGTACCACCACTGCCCATCCTCTCTCCTCCCAGCCCTGTCACTCCCGTCTCCTCCTCCCTAGTGCTGGGATTACAGGTCCAGTGGGATCCCAAGTGCTGGGATCACCTTCGTGTGAGCTCTGTTTCTTTTTAAGACAGATTCAATCTTGTGTAGCTCAGGGTGCCCTTGAACTAAGGGAAATCCCTCTGCCTCTGTCTCCTGAGTCCTGGGATTAAAGGTGTGTCCCACCGCGGCCAGACCTCTAGTGTCTTAAATGCACCCTGATCTTTAGGCAAACTTTATTTGTTAAAACACAAACATCACTATAATTTCAGTTAGTTAGTTAGTTAGTTAGTTAGTTAGTTAGTTAGTTAGTTAGTTTTTCAAGAAGGGTTTCTCTATGTGCTGGGATTAAAGACCTATGCCATGATGTCCCGCACAGGTGAATCTTTCAAACCTCCAGGATTAACCTTGCCTGGGTACACATGCCTTCCATGCCTCCTTCCCTTCTAGAAGAGATTGGAAACTTCAGAGCTAGGTAGAGAGGGAACTGAAAAGGAACGGTGCTGTGGAATATTTGTTTAACCAGGCAATACATAAATACATTTGTTTAATAAGGTAAGGTTGTGTGGTTAACTATGGAAAGATGTGTTGCATTTGTTTTATCTTGCCAGCCTAAGGCACCTAATTGGTCTAATAAAAAGCTGAATGACCAATACCTAGGATGAGAAAGGATAGGTGGGGCTGTCAGCCAGGGAAAATAAATAGGAGGAGAAATCTAGGCTCAAAAAGAATGAGAAAGAAGAAAAAGAAGAGAATGAGGAAAAAGAGAGGGACATGCCTGGGATAAGAAGTCAGGCCAGCCAGATACAAAAGGAGTGAGAGTAATATACAGAAAGGAAACAAGAGTAAAAATCCCCAAGGCAAAAGGTAGACAAACAGGTTCATTTAAGTTAAAAGAGCTGGCCAGAAACGAGCCTGAGCTGGGCTGAGCATTCATAACTAATAGGAAGACTCCGCGTCATGATTTGGGAGTTGGTTGGTGGCCCTGAAAAAAAAAAAGCCTGGTACAGAAGGGGCTTATCACAGCAGGATAGTGGCTGGAGTCTCTTCTACTGCCCCAGATATGCTGCTGTGGAGAAAGTATTTCCCCTTGGACAGACTGCCATTCCCCTAACTCTTCAGGGATGCCTGGCCCATCGTCGTAGCCCACTTAGCAGGTGCATTCTCCAGTCCATAATAAGTCCTAGACTGGTCATCAAGAAACCATCTGTGTTGAACCTTTGTGCACTTTTGTTTCAATATGGGACATGGTGATGATGGGGGGGAGCCATGTGGACAAGTTCCCTTCTAGAGATGTTATAAGGATAAATGAAATGATCTTCATGCAGCACTTTAAGATGTTCATCTGAGATGCACCTTTGTAAATATGAAGTATTCTAAAAGGCCAGAGACTGCAAGT
The DNA here is from genome assembly GCF_000317375.1 of Microtus ochrogaster. Classification (NCBI taxonomy): domain Eukaryota; kingdom Metazoa; phylum Chordata; class Mammalia; order Rodentia; family Cricetidae; genus Microtus; species Microtus ochrogaster. Next base: position 1,240,378 of record NC_022011.1, read on the forward strand.
TCTATTTAAAATAAAAATTGCTGACAACAATTTTAGGCCCAGAGAGCAAATGCATCAGCTCGAAACTGAAGTGCACTTTGCCAGATAGCTCAGGCTAACAGCACATCTGGGTCCTGACCACAGATAAGGCTAACTGCCAGCACAGAGAGCTCTGCACAGTTCACCCCCCAAGCCCTGCCCTCTGCTTAAAAGCTTCTAAAGGCCACACCTGACCCTGTATTCTTTGTAGCTCAAGTAAAGTCTGAGTGTGTAAATTGAGCTTGAGAAAGCTAAAATTAGAGGGCCCCAAACCTGTGGCGATTCCACATCATTCTGTAGCTCTTGGACACATTAACCCTATCCCACTGGAACTCCTGCGAGGAATATCAGAGCAGTTCTCTGGGAAACCTTCAGTCTGGAAAACAAGCACAGCTCTCATCCTGCAAGTGACGGTGGCTGTGTGCACACGTGCAGGTCCTCCTGGTGGCCATGTGCACACGTGCAGGTGCTCCTGGTGGCCGAGTGCACACGTGCAGGTTCTCCTGGTGGCCAAGTGCACACGTGCAGGTGCTCCTGGTGGCCGAGTGCACATGTGCAGGTGCTCCTGGTGGCCGAGTGCACACGTGCAGGTGCTCCTGGTGGCCG
>NC_022011.1:1241238-1242892 GCF_000317375.1 Microtus ochrogaster
TGTGCTCACGTGCAGGTGCTCCTGGTGGCCGTGTGCACACGTGCAGGTCCTCCTGGTGGTCGAGTGCACACGTGCAGGTGCTCCTGGTGGCTGTGTGCACACGTGCAGGTGTTCTTGGTGATGGGGATGGAACTCATGCCTTCATGCTTCTGCATTGTGTGCATGCCTGACTGTGCCAACTCCCAGGCCCGGGATTATGATACTCTGTTTAGGTTGTTCCTGTCTAACTTGATATAGCATATCAACATTGTTGCGCTTTATGTCTATGTATTTTTGTTTGTCTATATTTGTTTTTAGAAAGGGTTTTACTGTGTAGACAAAGTTCACCTCCAATTTTTTTCTGTAGCACAGCCTAGTTTTAAACTCCTCATCTTCCTGCATCAGTTAGCTAAGTACTGGGATTCCAGTTACACCTAGCTTTATTTCTGTTTTGAAGTGAAAGATGATTTTATGGTATTTGCCATAGGCAAAGATTCATGAAAGGCATTATGTGTCTTATTGTTATTTTATTTTCATCATTAAAAAGTTCAAGGTAAACCAGGTGGTGGTGGTATATACATTTAATCCCAGCACTTGCAGGCAGATCTCTCTGAGCTTGAGACTAGCCAGGTCTACAGACTGAGTTCTGTGGCTACAAAGTGAGACCCTTTCATAAAAAAAAAAAAAAAGATAGGGAGGAAGGAAGGAAGCAAGCAATAGAAAGAAAAGGAAAAAAGAAAGTTCAAGGCTTTTATGCTATTTTGTTCCTAAGCACATTTAAAGTCTTTATTGACATTTCTCCTGTTAGAGCAAAGCACATGAGTCACAAAAGAGTGACATTTTATTGACCACTCACCCACTGCTAGGTGTTTTAATTAAACCTTCATTGTGAAGGATGTACTAAGGCAGACTTTGAACTCCTGATCTTTCTGCCTCGGCCTCCCATGTTCTGAAATTATAAGTATCCAACACCCCTACCTTAATATAAATACTAATATAACAAGTATACTAAAATAAATATTATAGAACCTGGAGTAATGGTACACGCCTTTAATCCCAGTACTCAAGAGGTAGAGGCAGGTGGATCTATGTGAATTCAATGCCTGCCTGATCTACCAAACAAGTTTTGGGACAGCTAGGGCTACACAGAGAAATCTTGTCTTGAAAAAAAAAACAAAAACAAAACAACAAAAGGTAATATTATAAAATATTAAAGTAAATATGTAATAATATAATAAAATGCTGATTAACTAAGACATGTCACTAGGAACTAGAAAGGTCACTTACCTCTTAAGGAAACAGCATGAGATTTTTAATGCAACTCTTCAAAATAACAACAATATTATAACTTTCTTGGGAGTTTTTAGAATTAAGTTTATTAGATATTAACCCTGTTCCTTGATTTAATTGTATCCACAAAGAAATGGCCACATGACTGTGGTTTGGTCATTTAGTAAAATGGAAGCTGTGAAGTTGGAGGGCTCGAGGTTTGTCCTGTTTCTTCTCAAGAAATATGTTTCACCAGGCATTGGTGGTGCACGCCTTTAATCCCAGCACTCTGGAGGCAGAGGCAGGCAGATCTCTGGGATTTCGAGGCCAGCCTGGTCTACAAGAGCTAGTTCCAGGTCAGGCTCCAAAGCTACAGAGAAACCCTATCTTGAAAAAAAAAAAACCA
>NC_022011.1:1242992-1260048 GCF_000317375.1 Microtus ochrogaster
GAGAGAGAGAGAGAGAGAGAGAGAGAGAGAGAGAGAGAGGAAAGAAAGAAAGAAAGAAAGAAAGAAAGAAAGAAAGAAAGAAAGAAAGAAAGATGTTTTAATTGGTTTTAGAGGGGGCAGTCATTGGGAATTAACACTCGCTCTTCAAAATGAACTTACAGGTGGATGACTACAGTAACTCCAGAAAGTCACAAAGCATAAAATGGAGCCATTTGAAACATGCCTGTTTCCCCTCTGTTGCTTTCAGAGTTTGGCTTTGGATAAATGCAACAAGTGGGGGTATTACCTTGCCAACCGGCAGACTCTCACTACTTATAGCACAGCCCTGAGTGTTGAGACAGAACACACTCCAAATCTTTCTTTACTGCTCCCACCTACATTCTTTCTGAAACAATTTAAAACTCCAAATTAGTGGCTGGGTTAGCTATTTTATTGGGTTTCAAGGTATTCATGATACTTTCTTTGGCTAGGTACCTGGCTTTAAAGTATGCTTTCTTCAAATACTGGAACCCATATAGTAAAAAGATGAAACTTTGTTGGATATCCCCAATACTTCCTCAGTTAACCTAATAACATCCAGAGGGAATGAATATCTTTTTCTCTGACAAAATCCCAGTCTTACCCATCAAAGCAGAGAACCTGAAATGACTTTTTAAAAAAGTGTTCAGGTAGGTTATTTTCGAATTTTCAAGAAATCGCCACACTGATATCCACAGTGGTTGTACCAGTTTACACTCCCACCAGCAATACAAACTTTCTAGCATAAGTTGTCATCAGTGTTTTTGATCTTGGCCATTCTTACAGGTGTAATATTTGGAATCTCAGAGTTGTTTTGATTTGCATTTCTCCGATGGCTAAGGATGTTGAGCATTTCCTTAAGTGTCTTTCAGCCATTTCAAATTCCTCTGTTGAGAGTTCACTGTTTAGGTCTGTAACCCATTTTTTATTGGATTATTTGTTCTTTTGATGACCAATTTCTTGAGTTCTTTGTATATTTTGGAGATCAGTCTTCTGCCCAATGTGGGGGTTGGTGAAGATATTTTCCCATTCTGTAGGCTGCCATTTCATCTTTTTAACTGTTTCCTTTGGTTTACAGAAGCTTCTCAGTTTCAAGAAGTCCCATTTGTTAATTGTTGCTCTCAGTGTCTGTGCTACTGGGGTTATATTTAGGAAGTGGTCTTCTGTGCCAATGCATTCAAGTGTACTTCCCACTTTCTCTTCTGTGAGGTTCAGTGTGGTTGGCTTTATGTTGAGGTCTTTGATGAATTTGGACTTGAGTTTTGTGCATGGTGATAGATATGGGTCTATTTTCATTCTTCTACATTCTTCTACAACCTACCTCAAGACCCAGAAATATTACTTCTAGGTATATACCCAAAGGATGCTCAGTCATACCACAAGCACATGTATGTGCTCAACTATGTTCATAACAGTATTATACGTCATAGCCAGAATCTGGAAACAACCTAAACACCCTTGAACAAAGAATGGATAAGGAAAATGTGATACATATACACAATAAAGTACTATATAGCAGAAAAAAATAATGACGTCTTGAAATTTGCAGGCAAGTGTATGGATCTAGAAAACATCATATTGAGTGAGGTAACCCAGACCCAGAAAGACAAATATCATATATACTCACTCATAAGTGACTTTTAGACATAAAGCAAAGAAAAACAGTCTACAATTCACAATCCCAGAGAACCTAGACAACAAAGAGGACCCTAGGAGAGACATACATGGATCTAATCTACATGGGAAGTAGAAAAAGACAAAATCTCCTAAGTAAATTGGGAGCATGGAGATCTTGGGAAAGAGTAGAAGGGGAAGGTAGCAGAAGGGAGAGGAGCAGAGAAAAATAAAATCAATAAATAATTTATTCAAAAAGTGTTCAGTTTGAAACATGGGGTGATGGCCAATGCTCTGTAGCCCTCTGGGGGTTTAGCCATCCCAAACTAATTGATCATAGAAACTTTAACGAGTAGTATTCATAAGAGTCTTCAAACTTCATCTTTATTACTTAATACTGATTCCATTTCTTGATGGCCTTTCTTCTGCATCTGGCCACTATTTATGGATTAGACCCATTAGCCTCTTTATTTTATATATATACTATATATAAATTTATATATAGTATATATATAAATATTTTATATATTTGCACCTGAAGAGATGCAAGAAATATTACCTGTCACTCAGAGACTAGAACTTGCAACCAAAAGGAAGTACTAAATTCTAGCTCTATGATCTATTTTTCTGAAACATCTGGGAATATGTATGGCTTTTCTGCTAAAAACCTTCATACTATCCAACAGATTACATATTCCATATTCTCTAACATACTTCTGCAAGAGACTATGGGGATGTAATGGTTGGCAATACTTTATGCTAATAACCAGCTGAAATGTCATAGTCTAACAATCAGTAAGCTGAGGAGGATGAAGCAGGAACCATGCCTTTAAGGCAAACCTGACTTATATGACAAGATCTTTTCTCAATTAAAAAAAAAGAGAGAGAACAAAAAAATTGAAATATTGGCAGTAAGTAAATGGTAAAGAGGGTTTAGAAGTATTCTACAAGGACACAATAACTAACACTTCCAGAAGATGAATAATAGTGATGGGGCATTTCCCTTTCTTAGTCCCCCCATATCTGAAGATACTTTCATCAAAATATGTTTGCTGTGGGAGCACATTCCACTCCTTCAGCCAATAGCATTTAAGATATGGTGTTGTGGGAGCTCCTTCAGCCAATAGCCTTTAAGATACCAGCCCACTTGGGCATGGTCTCTAATACTATAAATGCAGTTGTAAAGTGTGTGTTCTCTCTCTCTGTCTTGCTTCCAGCTCTCACTTCTGGCTACTAGACTCTGTTCCTGTTCCCCATTCACACAGAGGACTGTTACCTAGGACAGTGATCTGTAAGTCTCCCCTAAGTAAGTAACCCTTTATTATTTATAATTCTAAACTATGGGATTATTTTGTGACTTCAGTCTTCATCTGGTGCCCAACTGTTTGGTTTTAGAATCCCGGCTCTGAGTGCCCATGCATCCTCTGCTGGGCTCGGAGTATTCCTGGCTCGGCACGAGTCCTCCCTCAGCCCACCTTGGCCGCAACCTATGCATGGAGTCAGCAGTTCATTTGGATGTAGAATTCTCAGCCGGGCAGTGGTGGCGCACGCCTTTAATCCCAGCACTCGGGAGGCAGAGGCAGGTGGATCTCTGTGAGTTGGAGGCCAGCCTGGTCTACAAGAGCTAGTTCCAGGACAGGCACCAAAGCTACAGAGAAACCCTGTCTTAAAAAAAAAAAAAAAAAAAAGGATATAGAATTCTCGCACAACTGTCTTTGTTGCTACAGATTGGCTGCAGTTCTTTATATTTTCTCATTGCATGCCTCAGAGAAGCTTCAAGTCCCCACATGCTCTGCCCAGTGCCTGTGCCCTGTTGAAGCACCCCATGGAAACTCAAAGGGAACAAGGGCTTTCCCAGGTACATCTGTTATCTTGTTATTCCTGTGCTTGTGCAGCTGTTGACCAATCAGGGCCCACTATGGTACACACAGTCTGTGACTTATATTAAATAACTGTTTTTTAATCTGAGCATATCTTTAAGCATTTAACTCTAAAATCAGATTCAGTCCAGTCACGCGGCTCCAACTGCACTGCGGCACCTACTGGCAGTTATTGTACCTACTTCAGCTACTGAACCACAGATAAGATTTCATATAATTTAAAAGGGCAAGATAATAGATAATTTAACCTTTCAAGGTTTCAATAGCCTCTTTACTTACACAATGTACAAGGTTTTGGAAGACTTATATGATTTCCCTTCTACATCACTATTTTTAATTCTGGGGATTAAATTTGTCCTCAATATTATCTCCTTAAAAATATGGTTTCATAATAGGGCCACGAATGAGGCACTTTTAGAAATGGTACATTCTTTACAGACGGTTACCAATCTTCTAAAAGGGGAGGTCAGAATTCTGAAGAAGGATACAAATAACTGAAAAAATTCAGTTAAATGAGGTACTTTTAGAAATAGTACAGACCAATAGTAATTTACTAAAAGGAAAATTCAGCACTCTGGAGAAGGATACAGCCAATCTGACACACACAAAAAAAAAAAAACCCACAGTCAATGACAGAGGGTGTTAAAAAATTGAGAAAATTGGTACTGTTGAATGTATTAATCAGACTCTGTCGAAGGGGTATGACAGACGGACTGATAGAATGTCTTTTCAGGAAGTTAATATGCATGCTATGAAGATTGTGTCCAAGGATGAGATGTTATCTCTACTGGACAGACTTTATACCTTGGAATCCTCAATGAGGGCATTAGAGCAGAACACTGCACAGGAGATCCAGACTTTACAAGAGGCAGTGGTAAAGAGATTTGAAAAGACTGAGGAACTTAATGAATTTGATGACCAGGGAAAAAAGATACAAAGACAAAATTTAGGCTCATCAGTGCATAAAAACCTTCAGGATAGCTTCCCCAGAGTTCTGCCTGCCTTCCCAGTAATAACATCAGAAAGAGTATCTGGGGCTGAAGAGATGGCTCAGAGGTTAAGAGCATTTACTGCTCTTCCAGAGGTCCTGAGTTCAATTCCCAGCAACCACATGGTGGCTCACAACCACCTATAATAAGACCTAATGCTCTCTTCTAGCATGCAAGCAAACATGCAGACAGAAGACTGTATACATAATAAATAAAATAAATCTTTAAAAAATAAGTTTTGAAAAAAAGGAAAAAAGGAAGAACATCTGGTCCCAAATACCATAAGGTTGTCAAAGAATATTCATGGGAGCCCATATGTGTGATTGATCTAAAGGCAATAAAACAAGCAATTGTAGCTTATGGACTACATTTGTCCTTTTTTAGAGAAATGGTCAAAGCAACCACACAAGACTGGGCTCAGCTAATCTCAACAGTCCAAGAAAGTGGACCACATTTGATTTGGAGGTACTATTTTAAGGAAGAGGCTAAAATTTTAGAGCAACAGGAAAAAGCAAAAGGGCTTGAGATTTCCCTAGATCAAATTCTAGGTGAAGAACTTTACTCTGATTCTCAGGATCAAGCTCTTTATGATGAATACACCTTGTCCCTATGTAGCACAGCAGCTTTAAAGGCTTAGGACAGGATTCAGGAATAGGAAAGAGAGTTGAATCATATTTTATGATTAAACAGGGTCAGAGAGAACCTTTTATTGACTTTTTACAAAGATGAACCAAGGCTGTACAAATAGAGGTAACTGACCCAGAAGCTAGACATTTAATAATTGAATCTTTGGCTTATGAAAATCTTAACTTAGATTGCAAAAGGATCCTTGGGCCCTTAAAGATCAGATCAGCACACATTGATGAATGGGTCTTGTATATAATGAATGTCGAGACACTTGACTATGGTACTGAAGCTTGAGTAGGAGAAGCAATTTCCAATGGTAAGAGGAGACATCAAAATACCAAAATATTTAATGAAAAAAAGAAAAATAATAATAAAAAAGAAAAAAGCAAATGTTTTAATTGTGGTAGATTGGGACATCTGAGAAGGGACTGTAGACAAGGAATTCCTAGGAATAATGTCTTCTCTGGGAATGGCAAGAATAGGAGGACTCAGCCTTCGGGTATAGGTAGGAGGTATGGCAAAGGTGTAGGTCAACAAAAGACCATCAAGACAACCTGATACCATTTGGAAATGCCATGGGGGAGCTCTTGCAGGCCCCCATGATGAATGTGGCCCAGTTATTTATACCATTTAGAAATGCCATGGGGGAGCTCTTGCAGGCCCCCATGATGAATGTGGCCCAGTTATTCCCAGTTACTGTGGAGAACATGTCTCACCAGGAATAATACTGCTCTGAATGATGGAATAAATATGGAGGATGAGTCAAAAGTTCCAGGAGGATATAGGAAATACATATTCTGGCTGACTTCTATAAATGATCAAAGACCAAAGCTAAGAGTGCATATAAATAGCATTTTTATTGAAGGCTTACTAGACACAGGTGTGGATGTAAGTATCATTACTCCAAAATCTTGGCATTCAAATTGGCCTCTTCAAGAGGTGGATGTTCAGTTCCTAGGAATTGAAACCCTATCTCAGTTAAAAAAAAAAAGCACAAGATGGGTTGAATGCCTAGGGCCACAAGGGTAGAGAGGAAGACTGAGGCCATATATAGCTAACATTGCAGAGAATTTGTGGGGTCATGGCCTATTGCAGCAATGGAATACCCAGATTAACATTCCTGCAGCCAAAAAAACCTTATGTTTCTGGGGAAAATATTAGAAGATATTATAGATGAGTGTCACCAGCCATTTGGGCAATACAACAACTCAAAGCAATTGATAAACCTTCAGAGGTACTAACAGCCCTGCCTTTAAAATGGTTAACTGAGAAGCCAATATGAGTTAAACAGTGGCTTCTAACTGAAGAAAAGCTGCAGGCTTTAGAACAGCTGGTACAAGAGCAACTAGATGCTTGACATATTGAAGAATCTACTAGCCCTTGGAATTCTCCTGTATTTATTGTTAAAAAGAAATATGGGGGCTGGAGAGATGGCTTAGTGGTTAAGAGCATTGCCTGATCTTTCAAAGGTCCTGAGTTCAATTCCCAGCAACCACATGGTGGCTCACAACTATCTATAATGAAGTCTATTGCCCTCTTCTGGCCTGCAGGCATACACACAGACATAATATTGTATACATAATAAGTAAATAAATATTAAAAAAGAAATCTAGAAAATGAAGAATGGTGACAGATCTTAGTGTTGTCAACAAGGTTATTCAACTTATGGGCCCTCTACAATCTGGAATTCCTCTGCCTTCTCTGTTACCAAAGGGATAGCCTCTCATAGTTATTGATTTAAAGAATTATTTCTTCACTATACCTTTACAACGAACGGATAGAGAAAAGTTTGCCTTCATGGTGCCTACTTATAACAATCCCCAGCCTATTAGGAGATATCAATGAACTGTCCTCCCACAGAGAATGCTCAATAACTCCACCCTGTGCCAATACTTTGTCAGCCAACCATTGGAACTAATATGTAAGCATTTTCCTAAGTCTATAATCTATAATGTAATCATGGATGACATTTTGTTATCTGATTCAAATACAAATACTTTAGAAAGGATGTTTGAATAAGTAGAGAAAGTTTTGTCTAAATGGGGATTACAAATTTTTCCTTAAAAGATTCAAAGAGGAGATTCTGTTAATTACCTGGGTTACAGTATAGGTTTGCAGAAAATTAGAACACAAAAGGCACAAATTAGGAGAGTACAGTTGTGGGCTCTTAATGACTTTCAAAGAATATTAAGAGACATCTCCAGTCTATGACAGGCTGTTGGGATAACACCTGACCTAATAGTTCATTTGAATAAAATTTTAGATAGTGCTGAGGACTTAAATAGTTCCAGAAAATTAACAGCTGAGGCAGAAAATGAATTTATGATTGTTGAGGAGGAATTACAGAAGGCACATATGGATAAGGTGAATCCGAATCTTAATTGCATTCTAGTCATATTGCCTTCCAGAATTTCTCCTACAAGTATTTTAAGACAAAGAGATGATATTATCTTAGAATGCATCTTTTTACCACATATCAAGTAAAAAACTAAACACTTATGTGGAAAAAGTCTCTGGATTAATTATAAAAGGTAAATTGAAACTTCATCAATTAGCAGGTTTAAACCCAGCAGAAACTATAATGCCTTTCACTACTGATGAAATAAAAGAGTTATGGGAAGACAACAAACCCTAGCAAAGGGATTGTGCTAATTTTTGGGAAGAAATTAATAGCAATTATCCCCAAAGCAATAGACTTAACCTTGTAAAGAGAACTTCTTGGTGCTCATCAGAATCCCAGCAAAATTCTTCAAAGACCTCGAAAGAATGGTACTCAACTTCATATGGAAAAGCAAAACACCCAGGATAGCCAAAACAATCCTGCACAACTTCTGGAGGCATCACAATTCCTTGACTTCAAACTCTACTACAAAGCTACAGTACTGAAAACAGCCTGGTATTGGCATAAGAACAGACAGGAGAACCAATGGAACAGAAAAGAAGACCTGGGTATCAATCCACACATCTTCAAACACCTGATCTTTGATAAAGAAGCAAAAATATCAAATGGAAAAAAGAAAGCATATTTAACAAGTGGTGCTGGCATAACTGGATATCAACATGTAGGAAAATGAAAAATAGACCCATATATATCACCATGAACAAAACTCAAGTCCAAATGGATCAAAGACCACAAAATAAAGCCAGCCACACTGAACCTTATAGAAGAGAAAGTGGGAAGTACACTTGAACGCATTGGTACAGGGAACCACTTCCTAAATATAACCCCAGCAGCACAGACACTGAGAGAAACAATTAATAAATGGGACCTCCTGAAACTAAAAAGCTTCTGTAGAGCAAAGGACATGGTCAACAAGACAAAATGACAGCCTATAGAATGGGAAAACCTTCACCAACTCCACATCAGACAGAGGTCCAAAACATACAAAGAACTCAAGAAATTCAACAGCAAAAGATCACATAATCCAATTTAAAAAAAAAAAAAAGAGTAAAGACCTAAACAGAGAACTCTCAACAGAGGAATCTAAAATGGCTGAAAGACACTTAAGGAAATGTTCAACACCCTTAGTCACCAGAGAAATGCAAGTCAAAACAACTCTGAGATTCCATCTTACACCTGTAAGAATGGCCAAGATCAACAACACTGATGACGGCTTATGCTGGAGAGGTTGTGGGATAAAGAGAACACTTCTGCTTTGCTGGTGGGAGTGCAAGCTGGTACAACACCTTTGGATGTCAGTGTGGTGATTTCTCAGAAAATTAGGAAACAACATTCCTCAAGACACAATAATACCACTTTTAAGTATATATCCAAAGGATGCTCAATCGTGCCATAAGGACATGTGCTCAGCTATGTTCATAGCAGCTTTGTTTGTCATAGCCAGACACTAGAAACAACCTAAATGCGCCTTGATCGAAGAATGGATAAAAAAAATGTGATACATTTACACAAAGGAGTACTACACAGAATAAAAAATAATGACAAATTGAATTTTGCAGGAAAATGGATGGAACTAGAAAACATTATTTTGAGTGAGGTAACCCAGACACAGAAAGAATCTTGAACATAACACACATCCGATCCCATACAGGTCTGCCAGGTCCTCTAGCATGAGTTAATGCAGAAATTGATCAATTATTGAGTGGAAGTGTGTTGCAGGTCTCAGAATTTCATAAAAAAATATCGTGTCAATAGCAAATGTTTAAAGAAAGAGTTTTCTATGACATAGCAACAAGCTAAGGAGATTATAAAGATATCTCCTACTTGCTCTTTCTATAATTAAACATCATTGCCTGCAGGGAGTAACCCAGAGGGTACTAAAAGGAATGAGATCTGGCAGATGGATGTTTTCCACTTTACAGAATTTGGTAAATTAAAATATGTGCACCACACCATAGACACATATTCAGGTTTTCAATGGGTAACTGCCATGAGCTCAGAATAGGCTGATTCAATAATCAAGCATTTATTAGATGTTATGGCCATCATGGCTATACCTGTGCAATGGTCGAGCATATGTATCTTTAAAAAAACAGGTTTTTTTGCCCATTACAATATAAAGCACATTATAGGTATACCAAATAATTCTACATGTCAGGCAGTTATAAAAAAGCCAAATCATACTATAAAGGATATGCTGAAAAAAACCAGAAAGGAATGGAAAATACCCACAGAAATTGATTGCATAATGCTTTATTAACCTTGAATTTTCTTAACGCTAATGAGAAAGGAACAACAGCAGCAGACAGGCATTGGATAATGGAAAAAACTTCTGAATTGAATCAACCAGTGTATTTCAAGGACGTGTGGACCTCACAATTGAAACCAGGAGATGTGCTATGTTGAGGAAGGGGTTTCACTCTTATTTCCACAGGAGAAGAAAAACTATGGATACCATCAAAATTAATAAAGATCTGCTTTGAAAAGGTGAAACCTCTTGAAAAGGAGAAATGACAGCTCATCCACAATGGTGACAATCATACAGGTGATAAGGAAAACATATAGGGTTGAGGCAGGGTTCTGTTCCTGTCTTTGCAGGAAAATACACATCTTCAAAAAATTCAAGAGACCCTGGATGTTTGAATGCTGGCAGAAAGAAAAATACCTATCCACTAAGGATCATCTATAAAAAGGAATACAAGTGATGAGGTCAGGTAATTAAGACATTACACACACACACACATATGAATATATAGAGCTGGTTTTGGAGTTGGACAATGGCTCTATACTTTTCTAAATCCAAGCGTGTTGTTAAAAGGAACATTCAGAGTTTCTGTCTCATATCGGGAGCCATCTGGTATGGGACAGAAGGAAGACTTTAGAAAAAAATTCACTTTCTCCATCTCTATTTTGTCTATATCATATTCTTCATTGAATGTATGTTCACATGAATGATGTTTAAGTTTTCCACGATGAACAATAGATTTTCCTACAGATCCTTTTCCTGCAATAATCTTTGAAGTTTCTAGGAAGAAGATAGGGCCCACAGCAACAACTCTACCTGGTTGAGATGACATCGTGATGCTGATAGTGCCACTATATAAGACCAGTTTTTTGGGTACTAGCTGCTGAAATGGTGCACCTTCTCATGACATTCTGGCCAGAAATCCAAATAAGAACTTTGAAAAAAAAAAAACCCTATTGACTGCTTGGAAATTGTTTGCAACTACTAGACAGTAATTTTAAAACTTAACCATCACTTTACTTTTGCAGGATACCATTAAGAGAACATCACCCTCATGACAGCAGGAAGCAATTCTAGAGGACAACACCCTCATCCCCAAAAAATTTGTCCTCAGGGTTGGGAACACCATTTAGAGGTTGTCGATTATTACTTGTTTTAGATAGAGGGTTGAGGTGAAAACTATGTTTGTCTTACTAAAAAAAAAAAAAAAAGGATAATAATAATGGGTAATAGAGTGAATACTTGTGAGCTATTATTTATGGATAATTTACATTGGTATAGTTTTTTGTATATTGGTACAAGTTCAAATCATATTTTTTACTTCTGTTTACAATATTTGTATACCTATGCAAAGTTATTCTGTCAGATTTTATATATGCATGTTTCTACCTCTGTTTAGGACATTTTGCATATTGATACAACTTTTAAGATATATTTTCATATTGCATTATATATTACTCCTACCTTTGATCAAGATACTTATACATTGTTTACATTTTGAGGTCATTGCCCTCATTTGTTGCACATTTCTTTACAAATTATTTAATATTCTGACATGATGTTTTAGTCTTTAAGTTATACAGGTATTAAATATTGTAGGTCAAGAGTTGTTCATGTTTATTGTACATACAGTCAGATCAATTAGGGTCTTAACATATATACAAATTGTATTCTGTCTAGATAGGTAATCTTTAACCATCAAGGATCTGTAGAACATGGCATTTAAATAACTTAGGGTTCTGTTGACATGAGACATGATTGCTCTTGAGAGAATGTTGAGCACCAAAGACACTGCACTTGGAGTTTGTTTTCTTCTTGGCACAATTGGCCTTTGAACAAGGAACTGCCCATTACCTCAACCACTGACAAAGTACATGGTATCCAGAAATGGATAAGCAGGACACCAGGAAAAAGACTGTCAAATATTACTAAGACAGGGTAAGAGAGTTCTGAAAATTTTTCTGCTTCTGAAAATGATCTGTCAGTTATTCTAGGCCTTAGCCAAAGTTGGTTGCTTCAACATTGCAAATGTGACTTTGGGTGATTGTTCACATAGCTAATTGTTTCTGTCATATATTTCTCACTTTGGAATACTTCCTTCCTACTCAAGTAATATTATCTCCCTTTTCAGGCCCTTGATGGGGTTGAAGATTAAATAGTCATAGTTACCACCCTTTTATGATCTAGCCAAGCCATTTCCAATAGAAGACTTAGACTCCCTTGCTTAATATTGTTTATGCTGGTTGTAATTCTAATCTTATACTTGATATCTCTTCCTAGCATACATAGATTTGTATTGGGTTTTGAACTCTCTTATTTAAACAAAAGGGGGGTGCTGTGGGAGCTCCTTCCACTCCTCCAGCCAATAGCCTTTAAGATACCAGCCCACTTGGGTATGGTCTTATACTATAAATGCAGTTGCAAATGTGTGCTCTCTCTCTTGCTTCCGGTTCTCACTTCTGGCTACTATATCTGTTCCTGTTTCCCATTTGTGCAGAGGGCTGTGATCTAGGACAGTGATCTGTAAGTCTCCCCTAAATAAATAACCCTTTATTATTCATAATTCTGAACTAGTGTGGGATTATTTTGTGACGTCTGCCTTCATATGTTTACATGTTATTCTGTGTATATCAATAGTTAGAACTGCCTTCATTCCTCAGTGAACTACAGGCTGCTTTTCCAGTTGTTAAGACAGTTCTATGGCTCAGCGTGTAGGGAGCTTGCTGGCTTCCCTGTCTCTTGAGTTTGATCCCTGGAAAACACCTAAAGGAAAAAGGAGAGAATTGACTACACAAATTGTCTTCTGACCACCACATGTATAATGGCGTGCGTGCGCACGCACACACACCAAACACACCAAAACACATAGTGCATGAGTACGCACTAATAATAATAAACTTAAAATTAAGCATGATTCTAATTTACTAACTTTTTAACGTCCATTTTATTTTCATCTTAGTCATAAAGATATTTGCTTTAGAATAGAGAAGGAGAGTGACACTCCTTCTGGGGAGAATTATAACACTTCCTTTCTCCCTCATCTTTTGAGTTTCAACATCATTACCAGTCTTGGGTCAGTGGCCAGCCTGCCAATTGATACCCAGAGACCTAGCACTTTAAAACAAAAGCAAACACTGAGTAGATTATGTCTTCTGTGATTCTGTTTTCAGATGTAGCTTCTGACTCTTTCTTCCTCTACATATGCACATATAAGATATATGAAGATCAATCTACCCTTCATATTCATATTCAATTACCATCATCAATTGGTAATCAATTACCATCATCTTCAGTAATCAGTGTAAAATCAAAAACATTGTGGGAATAATGATAATAATAACAACAACAATAACTACTCACTGTTAAAATTTAAAAATCGAAGGAAAAGGAAGAATGCCATATAATAGGGCTCACATGGGAGGCTTATTGTAGTAGGAGCTGCGGGTTGCATTCCACCACCTAGCTCCAGCCACCGGCTAGCTTTACCCGAAATAACAACACACAAATTGTATTCTTTTAAACACTGCTTGGCCCATTAGCTCTAGCCCTTACTGGCTAATTCTGATATCCCGATCAACCCATTTCTAATAAACTGTGTAGCACCAGTCTTACCGGGAAAGATTCAGCATGTCTGACCTGGCGGCTTGGTTCATTGTGTGCGTCTGCCTGGGAGAGGGGAGCATGGCATCTCTGCTCCAGAGAGCCGAGCTGTGGGGTCTGAGCTCACTTCCTCTTCCGCCCAGCATTCTATTCTGTTTACTCCACCCACCTATGTTTTAACCTATGAGGCCAAGCAGTTTCTTTATTATAATTAACCAATGACCTTCCTCCATCAGTTTATTGCGAGAGAGAGAGAGAGAGAGAGAGAGAGAGAGAGAGAGAGAGAGAGAGAGAGAGAGAAATTTTAAAAGGGACGAACGTGCACAGAAGGTGCTCTTAGTGGCTGCAGCTGAGGACCCCAAGGATAGGCCAGTACAGATGCCTGAATGCTAACACTTTTCTACTTTCTAGGAACTCAGAGCACATTTCTCTAAGATTATGCTGGTCTCTAAGTAGCAGAAAGCCCAGCCGTAGATTTGTTTCCAGATGCTGGAGCTCGCATAGTCATCTGGTTTGTTCCCATCTTGTTGCTCTGCCAGTCTTGGAAATTTGGCTGCCAAGATTCCAGCCTTTGTGTCTGCATCCCAGCATCAAAGAGAAAAATGGGTAAAGAGGTAGATGTCTCCTCTTCTGAAAACTTAGAGTCTCCCAGTTAGAGTCCATTGCTGGAACCCAGACAAGGGAAATTATTCTCTTTACTTAGCAGTCATGTGCCCAGCTGGCATTAGGTATCCTAGCACCGACATGCGGGACAGTCTCTGCGGCTTGGTCTAATGTAGCAGTCCTTACAGCAACCTCCCCAGTCTATAGCCTTGGAGAGGCTCACCAACGTGATGCAATGAATGTCCTCAAGCCACAGAGACTCGGGCTGTTTGACTTAGACCTTTATTATTTTCTTAACTTGGATTTACAACTCCGTTAAGCAACTGACGGACAATTAGAAAAGCTCTATAGAATTTTCTAGAAGATAAAAATCCTCTGAAGAATTTTACTATACTTGCCATTTCTTTAGGGAACAGCATGTGGGCAAGCATTCTGTCCATAGCCTTGATCTACTCAGGCAGAGCAGGCAGCTTGTCTTTGCTCTAAAACCAAACTGTGTAGTTTTAGATACACCTTCCTCCCCCATCACTGCTTCAATAGTTCTCAACATTTCCAGCCCAGCCTCATCTTGTTACTGAGCATTTGCCCCTCCTGCACTGATTTTTCTCTAATAATGTAAAGTTATCTGTTTATTTTAAGCAACAACATCTGTGTCATTTTCATGCTATTTCCATGCATGCTCATTGGACATGCTTCCTTTTACAAGGATGCTAAGTTGTGCCTTCATTTTTAGCTTAGCTAGTTTTCCAAAGTGCTTCTGTAATATTGTTATGCAGTGTTGGTTTTATTTCTTTTATTCTTTCTATCCTTCATCATTTATTAATGACATGGACTGTGCAATGAAGAGATGTCAACATTACCATTCTTCTATATTAGAGGTATAACAGTTCTATCCGAATGGACATGTCATCTAATCACCCTAAATGATCCCTCTTTTCTCTGTCACATTTCCCTCCATTATTTACTGCACCTCCCGATAGCGTATTATCCACTACTGTCTACTCTTCTTTTCCCCCTTAATTTCCTGAGACAGATTTCCACTTAAGGGGCTGAAAAACTATTAGATGGAGAGTTTCTGCAAACCACCAGGGCAGAGTCTTCTACAAAGAGACAGGCTTACCCACCGTGCTTTAACAGAATGACAAACCCAGTTACTACCCACGTGAGGAGGGTGTGATCACATTTGAATTGAGGGAACAAGCATGCATAACTCTCCCTAACAGGAGTACAATAGCATCTAAGTGCCTAAATTCCTGAGCAGAGGGCAGAAAAGTGGTTATATTGCTGCTCTAATATAAAACATGGTTCCCTGTATTTGAGTTGGAATTTTCATAACTGCTTACTATTAGTCTGTGAGTTGCTCCAGAGAGAAGCAATATCCAAGAAGAAAATCGTATTCATCTGTGTAAAGCATTCGGCGATGCAGAGATGTGGCTGACCTGACATTTACTTTAGAAATGAGTTAGCTAGCCACGGGTTAGGATTATGCAAGCGTTGCTCATGCACTGCTGTAAATGACCACACACTACACTACAGCTCCATCTTTGCTTTCTTGCCAATTCAGAAAAAGAAGTCAGCATTTGCCTTCATTGTAAAATTTTGGAGATAACAATATTTGTTTGTATAAAAAAGCATTCTCTTGGGCTGGAGAGATGGCTCAGTGGTTAAGAGCATTGCCTGCTCTTCCAAAGGTCCTGAGTTCAATTCCCAGCAACCACATGGTGGTTCACAACCATCTGTAAAGAGGTCTGGTGCCCTCTTCTGGCCTTCAGGCATACACACAGACAGAATATTGTATACATAATAAATAAATAAATATTTTTTAAAAAAAGCATTCTCTTATCGAAAAATTTGTTCTTAAATATATGTTAGCTTGGAGATTATGCATGTCCCTGTGAAACTTTTGTAATTAATTAAACTAATAAATTAAATTCAATTAGTTAAAAAGAATACAAATAGCATAATTTCTCAAAAGAAAAACATAAATAAGACGTTATACTAAATATGTTCTTCACAAATTGTCCACCAGTGATAAATAGATAGTATGGATTGGTTATTGAACTGAACACTACCCTCTATATTACATTTCTATGCACTGCATGTGCCATGTTAACTTGTCTAGAGGGAGTTTGTCTGTCCCAAATCCATTATCCATGGATTTCACATTCTGAAATTCTCAGAAGTATTGGGACTGAACCCAGAACCTAGAGAAATATTTCCTTTTTAACTTTATACTTTGACACACATTTGTACCAAGTTGCCCAGGCCTTAAATTCCCTCTTTAGCCTAGGCAGTTTCTGAATTTGTGAATCTCCCCTGCTTCACCCTCTCAAGTAGCTGGGATTACAGGTCTATGACACCAGACTTACCTGATACGTTCTTGGCTGATGGTTTGGGAATGGGTTGAGGATGTGAAAGCATTGATAAAGTCTGGACAAATAATTAGAGCTAGGAAGTCAAACTGAAGAGTACAGAAATAACTAGTTGGTTGACTTCACACCTAAAAATAATAGATACCAAAACTTAAAATTTTCAGATATCTATCTATCTATCTATCTATCTATCTATCTATCTATCTATCTATCTATCTATCGTCCAGATTTATGTGACTAATGTGTCCTTTGTAACTTCAATTCACATGTATCACTATGATTTGAATGTTTGTGTACCTCCAAATTCTTTATGTAGGAATCAAATCCCAGTTTGGTGAGACTGAGACTCAGACCATTCAGGAAATATTTTTTTTATTTTTTGTTTTCAAGACATGGTTTCTCTGTAGCTTTGGAGCCTGTCTTGGAACTAGCTCTTGTAGACCAGAGCTGGTCTCGAACTCACAGAGATCCGCCTGCCTCTGCCTCCCAATTCTTTATGTAGGAATCAAATCCCAGTTTGGTGAGACTGAGACTCAGACCATTCAGGAAATATTTTTTTTATTTTTTGTTTTCAAGACAGGGTTTCTCTGTAGCTTTGGAGCCTGTCCTGAACTAGTTCTTGTAGACCAGGCTGGCCGTGAACTCAGAGATCTGCCTGCCTTTGCCCCTACCCCATTGCTGGGATTAAAGGCAAGTGCCGCCACCAC
>NC_022011.1:1260148-1264641 GCF_000317375.1 Microtus ochrogaster
CCTGCCTCTGCCTCCCAAGTGCTGGGATTAAAGGAATGTGCCACCTCTGCCCGACATTCGGGAAATAATTAAAATCAAAAAGAAGGTGTGAACTGAGTTCTCTGAAAAGCTCTGTCTATACTGAAGACCTTACAGACTAACTTTGGCTGACTGTCTGATTGTGGAGAGATGGACAAGGAAGAAAAATGTCCTAGACTATCTTGTCCTTTTTAACAGTCACTTGCTTTGAGCTGTCACATCAATTTTCATGACATTTAAATATAACTTTTGGATATATCACTAAACATGAAAGACTTTTAACTTCTACAAGCCTAAGGCTAAGAATTTGACAGAGGTAACAACTGAGTCCTATAGATTTCCCTACCAAATTTTTATCAGCCCCTTTCGTAGCCATTCACCCTTAACCTTTGTAGCTAATCTAGCATTCTCGCAACTAGCAAGTAACACCCTTAGGATGTACAGTCAACTCGGGACACCTTAGCCTCTGTCAGCTCTAAAACACTGTGACGTTACGTTTTCTGACGTTGCTGTGCCTGCCTATTCAGTGTCCCACCAATGTGTTGATCAAATATAAGGAACAAGTTATCTTTAATATATATATATTAAATATATATATATATGTCCATCAAGCCTGTCCTTGAAACCCTAGGACTGTAGGAGAGAATAATGCAGGAGAACCCAGAAAGAAAATGGAATTCAATAGGTCAGATCGTGTCCTTCTTTTCTTTGTCCAAGAAGGAACATGTCATTCATCGTAACAGAAATCCGTGTGCTCCAGCATGATCATTCATATTTGGCTTAGAATAAACTATATTTCCTTGAGAACAGTCATATCTACAGTTCTCATTGTGGGAAACGTTTATGCAGTGCCTATGGCGAAAAGGGCTATGAGACCTGAAATATGTAGTTTCGACATGTCTGCAGTAAATATGGAGAACAAATATTACCAAATAAACAAACCAATTAAATGATATAGAACAAAAACAAATAACTTTTTTAAAATATAGGGTCTGACTATGTAGTTCTGACTGTCCTGAAAGTCACTATGCAGACCAGGCTGACTTTGAATTCAGAAATCCTGTTGCCTCTGCCTCCCAAATGCTTCGAAGGCCTGTGCCACTGTGCCCAGCAATAACAGGTAAATTGATCCAAGACAATTTCAAGGGGAAGAAGAAGGAACTGTGGTTGGTATGTAAAATGATGAAAAAGTAAAATAAAAAAAAAAAGAAAATTTCAACTTTCTCTCCTTCTCTGTCTCTCTGTCTCTCTCTCTGTCTTTCTCTTTCTGGTATTTATACACATGTGTATTGTGGTACTAGAAATTGAACCTAAGGCCTTTAACATCCTAGGGAAGCATTCTGTCATGAGCTATAACCCACTTCTGACATATAATAGAGTAACAAAAGAACAAGTTTTATGAACATAAATGGCAGCAATAATTCTTAATCCTACTGACTTTGTTTTGGAGACAAGATCTCTCTATTGTATAGCACTGGCTGTCCTGGAACTCACCGTGTAGACAAGGGTGGCCTTAGCTCATGGAAAGCCGCCTGCCTTGGCCTCTCATGTGCTGGGATTAAAGTTGTGTGCCACCACACCCAGCATCCTTTAAACTGTAAAATTTTAAGCACTCAGATCCATGGGGAACCTTTGTGTGTTTTTTTTTTTCTAGTACAGGAAAACAAGTCACACTTGCTCTAAGTAAATCACTAGACAATGAGACATACTACGTTTGAAAGTAGTTTCATTGCTTGCTGAATTATCTGAATAGATGAAGAAAACAATAAATGACTGTACAGTCCGCATCTTTCAACCACTGTCATTGTGGGTTTACTATTGTTTCTTGTAATTATTTACCGACTATTTAAGTTGTTAAGTAACAGGTATAGAAAAGCATTGCTTTGGACTGAAATATGCCCCAACAAATGATGCAAAAAAGTAAAAATAAAAACAGAATTTGCACTGAAATTCTGTTTTAGGATTACAATTGTGATGAAAGACCCAAAGCCAATGGATGTGGTGGCCACGCAGGCGCACACCTTTGATCCCAGCCAATCTCTGAGTTCAAGGCCAACCTACGGAGCAAGTGCCAGGACTACACAGAGAAATGATCTCTGAGTTCAAGGCCAACCTACGGAGCAAGTGTCAGGACTACACAGAGAAACGCTTGTCTTGGTGGAGGGGAGGCAAGGTGGAGAGGAAAGGATTTATTAGGCTTACACTTCTATAGTACTGTTCATCACTGAGGTAAGTCAGGACAAGAATTCAAACACAGCAGGATCCTAGAGACAGGAGCTGATGCAGAAGCCATGTAGGGGTGCTGCTAGTGGGCTTGTTCCCCATGATTTGCTCAACCTGCTTTCTTATAAAACCCAGAACTACCAGCTCAGGGATGGCACCACCCACAATGGACCAAGCCCTCCCCCATCAGTTACTAAGAAAATACCTTAGAGACTTGCCTACAGCCAGACCTTATGGAGGGAGTAGTTTTTCAGTTGAGGTTCCCTCCTTCAGATAACTCTAGCTTGTGTCAAGTTGTCATAAAACTAGTCAGGACAAATTCCATGTCACATCAAACTGAAACTAAGTGTTTACCTGTCCTTCAAAGAAATAGGATTAGAAAGAAGTCACATTTCCCAATAAGGCAAATTTCGGTTGCCTTAATGATAAAATTCTCTCTTATCCTTACACAATAAAGATAGCTGAAAGTAATTGAAAATTGCTAACTAATTACCTTTACATTTGCTCATTACATTTCCTGTCTCTTTGTTCACCTTACAAAGAAAGTTTTAAATATGTGTTCCAGGACGTGTGTGTGTGTGTGCTTACATGAGTGTGCTTGTGTGAGGATGTATATGAATGCATCTAGTCATTTGTTTCTCTGAAGATGGAGTTAAAGATGGCCATGAATGAACCTTCGTGTGGGCACTGGGAAATGAACTTTGGTCCTCTACAAGAGTAGTAAATTCTCTTGCCTGCTGAGCCGTTTCTCCAACCCTAGAAAGTCATTTTTCCATCTCTGTCCTTGTTTCTCTCCATCCATTCAATCTCTTCTAAGAATCCCTCTCTTATTTTAAAGAAAAGTTTATTGTTTTATGTGTACAGGTGTTTTGCCTGCATGTATGCCTGTGCACCACATGTGTGTTTAGTGTCTGCAGAGACCAGAAGAGGAGGTCAGATTCCCTGAAACTAGAGTTATAGACCATTGTGAGAAGCTATGTGGATGCCGGGAGGTGCACCCAAGTCCTCTGGGAGAGCAGCGCAGTCAGCCCTCGCAACCACTAATTCATCCCTCCAGCCTTGAACTCAGAGATCGGCCTTGCCTCTGCCTCCCTTAAAGACATGTGGCACCACTGCCTGTCTTTTTCTATCTATAGAAACAACTCTCTTTTCTTAACTTATTGGCTATTAATATTTTTATAGAAAAAAAGTGTTGATTCTATAGCTAAATATGAAACCAATTGATGGTCATAGTGGCACAAATCTTTGTTCCCAGCCTTCAGGAGTCATAGGTAGGAAGATCTCTGTGGGTTTGTGGCCATCTGACAGAATCTATGTAGTGAGACCCTATCTCAAACCAATCAACCAACAAACAAAACAAGCAAAACCAGAAAAGCAAACAAGAGCCAATTAGGATCATTGAACTATATCATTATTGTAATTTTGTCCTTTGACAAATTCAGTAAATATTTACCAAAGCATTCTTTATACTTCATAGTTCTACATTAGCTGGCATGAATACTTGCAAACTTTAAAACAAACAAATAAGCAAATAAACGTACAGCTTTTATTTCTGAGAAGCTTCTAATCCACTTGGAGGGAAGTGTGTACTTGAAAAAATGACATAGTAATTGTCACAAAGGAAAAATCATAACCAAGAAAGAATGACTATTTCTAAAGAGAAAGAAAGGCTCTCGCAAAAAAAGAGAAGATGGCATAATTATTGTGGGACTTTAGTTATGCTGCTGATACACTGCTCAGCAAATGTTTTATCTGCAACCTGGTAAAGCATGTCCATATAAAGACCCTGCTCCATTCTCTGAATTTAAATGCCTAAAATGTCCAGCCCTCTCCCCGTTTCCTTCACTTCTTTTATATCAACTGTTTTAAACTTAGACAATTGTGAAAGACCGCGAGGTGAGACCTCAGCCGATAGAGGAAAACCATGGAATCCAAACTAAGTGGACTTCCTGTCAATATGTTCCCTCTTCCCGGGTGCAACCTCTTGAGCAAGAAAGTTTTGCCTTGTAGAGACATTTCACTTGGAGTGGTGGTCTTGTGATGGCCAGATCACGGAGTCTCCCCAAAACGGACTAGGAGATTGAGTCCTTTATGTAAAAGCAAAGAGCATTTATTCTTACACAAGTTTGCAAACTCGGACTCTTCCTGTATTCAATGTATTGGAGTGATCAAGAGCCCTGAGGTCATTT
Organism: Microtus ochrogaster; assembly: GCF_000317375.1. Lineage (NCBI taxonomy): Eukaryota > Metazoa > Chordata > Mammalia > Rodentia > Cricetidae > Microtus > Microtus ochrogaster. The sequence goes on from NC_022011.1 coordinate 1,264,579, forward strand.
AGGGTTGAGTTTTTATAGTGGCACAGGTTGGGGGGGGTGAGGGATTTCTAAGGTTCAGGACCC
>NC_022011.1:1265363-1269083 GCF_000317375.1 Microtus ochrogaster
CTCTGTAGACCAGGCTGGTCTCGAACTCACAGAGATCCGCCTGCCTCTGCCTCCCGAGTGCTGGGATTAAAGGCGTGCGCCACCATTGCCCGGCTTCCATGTCCACCTTTCAAACTGGAATTGCTCATGTTGAAGTCACAACCTCCCATGTTAGGCAAATGGCTTCTCCCTCCCTCCAGCTCTCCAGTCCTTTGTGAGCCCACACACCTGTTTCCCTCTACCTTTTCCTCTCTGAGTATGCACTCTGCTTCTCTATACAGTGCCTCCCTTTATCAATACATCATTTGCTCTCAGGGCTTTAACTACCAGGAATCACATTTAATATGTGACTAACCTAAACTCCTTCACTTGTCTCCTGGCTCATCTACTCAGCTGAATCTCAGACTACGCAAAACCAAAACAACTCATGATTTTCTTAAAAATCTGTCCTTTTGTTTGTTTGTTTTTCAAGACAGGGTTTCTCTGTAGCTTTGAAGCCTGTCCTGGAACTAGCTCTTATAGACCAGGCTGGCCTAGAACTCACAGAGATCTGCCTGCCTTTGCCTCCTGAGTGCTGGGATTAATGGCATGAGCCACCACTGCCCGGCTCTTCTGAATATTTAACTCCAGTTTTAGAATGTTAAAAAAAAAAAAAAAAAACAGCAAAAGTTCCAGTCTCCTAACTGGAACCATTAACCAAATTAACAGAAAAAGTCACTAGTAATCAAAAGTTTAAAATATTAAGTCCCAGCAGTAGTTTAAGACCAGCCTGATCTAATTAGTGGGTTCCAGAACAGCCAAAAACTAGAGAGAGACCGTGTCTCAAAAGAATTTAAAACAGTTTTGGGAACTGTGTGACTCAGCAGTAGAGCTCTTGTCATAAAACCTAGTAAGGGAAACTCCTGGTCAAGAGATTAGACTTTCTGGCGTGAAGAGATACCTAACATTCTAGTTGGACTGGTCAACCATTTGGCAAGGGCCTCCCCATAGAAAAGTGGGCTTAATCTATGCTAAAGAGACAAGCATATTCATTCATTCATTGGTTTTTCAAGACAGGGTTTCTCTGTGTAGTCCTGGCTATCCTGGAACCCACTTTGTAGACAAGGCTGGCCTCAAACTCAGATCCACTTGTCTCCTGAGTGCTGGAATTAAAGGTGCCTGCCACTACCACTCAGCCAAATAATGAAAAATTATCTTTCTAATGAGCTGCTGTGCTTTTCCTTCCTGGAACTCCCATGCCCTGATCCAGTACCTATCAGGTACCATGAGGGTGCCTGAGGCTTGTTGGGTTTTCCCACTTTTCTGAATCGGAAAGTCACAACTTCCCCTCTGTCTTTTTAAAATATCTTTTATTTGTTGACGAGATGTGAGCATGCTGTTTCTGCTCCTGTGGGGTTCCTTGCTTATTCTCTAAAGGCCCCTTACCCACCTGGGGTTGCCATGTGATAGGCATCGATGCTGATACCCTCTCCTTTATTTCCCTCCTCAAGCAGCTGCTGAGAATGACAACCTGCACACCCTGCTCTTGGGAGTGTGATAAACTGTCCTAGAGACTCCATTTGAGGTAGTTCTTATATTCTCTTAGTGAAAAGACTAAGAACCCCAAGGGGGAAGACAGATTTCCTGGGATTCATCTGACAATCATGAAAAGATACCCCCAAATTCTGGTAGCAGCACTACAAAGGAAAAAATGTGTGTGTATAACACAAAACATGAGCTGGATGTGGTAACTCACACCTGCAATCCCAGCATTTGGGAGGGTGGGACAGGAGAACTGCCTTCAGTTTGAGGCAAGCTTGGGGTACAGAGTGCACCCTATCTCAAAAATTCAAACACCCTAGCAAAACAACCCTCCACAATTATGAATGTGCAGATCATCATTAAAACTCAGTCATCATACATTTTTTATATAGTAATTATATGAAAGATACAGAGGATTTTTCATTCCTAAGACCTATACTCACAGCAAATATAACCATAGTATTCATTCAAGGAATGCTTTTTCTAAGTAAGCTCCCCCGACCCCCTTGTGGATGTATACACTGTGGAGCTATGTTGTAATAGGAGTGGCTAGGCTCCCAGCTAGCTTTCCAGAAATAATTACACGGAAACTGTATTCATTTAAACACTGTCTGGCCCATTAGCTCTACCCTTTTATTGGCTAACTCTCACATCCTGACTAACCCACATCTAATAATCTGTATGCCACCACGAGGTTGTGGCTTAACGGCATGAGTCTAGCTAGTGTCCGTCTTGGGAAGGGGAATCATGGCATCTGTCTCATTGTTTTCTTCCCAGCATTCTGTTCAGTCTACTCCACCTATTTGAATTCTGCCCTATCAAAAAGCCAAGGCAGTTTCTTTATTAACCAATGAAAGTAACACATAGATAGATGACCCTCCTACTCCAGAGCTGGGATCACAAGATGGATCAGATCTGCAAGCTTCCTTCAATGATTTATCTAGACTGGATAGAGATATAGGTTAGGAGTTAGAAACAGATGGTTATTTCCTTACTGGAAACAGAAAAAACCTTTAGGAGATATTTGGGTTGGAACTTGATGGATTTGTGGGATTGGATTTGGATTTATGTAAATAGGTGAACATTCCTGGAAAGTCAAACAGCTTTTAGAAAAGGCACCAACGCAGGAAATCTCAGCTCAGATTGGAAGAAGAGGTTTAACAGAAAATGTGATTGAATAAGCACCTAAGGGTATGTCAGAATAAGGAGGTAATTTCAAATTGAAGAAAATACAGAATCAGAGAAGAACTTTGAGCACAACGGTGCCATACTCTTAGAAAATGGATGAATCCTCAGAGGATGGCAGTTAGCTTGAATTCCACAGTATGTGCTGAACAACCTAAGTATCTATCTTTCTCTCTCTCTTTCCTTCCCTGCCTCCCTCCCTTTCTATTTTCTTTTTCCTTTTCATAAGTATCATTTTTAAATATATATATATATTAGAACTCAACATCTACTGGGATAGTATTAGGAAATGGGGCTTTGGGAAATACCAACACCATAAAGATCAAGTCCTCAGAAATGTTATCAGCGTCATTAAAATAGAGCCCGGAGCTCACTAGCTCCCTGCTACACTGTAAGGGCATTGGGAAATAAAACCAGCTGTGAATCAGGAAGTAGGTCTCTACCAGATGTAAGACCTGTAAGAGCTTGCTCTTGAATTTTCTGGGTTCTTGAACTGAGAAACAAATGTCTGTGTTCGCCAACTCACTAGTTAAAGCAGCCCAGAAACTTAAGACACTTTGTTTTTGTAGGGCGGTGGTGGTGTTGCACGCCTTTAATTCCAGCACTCGGGAGACAGAGGCACGTGGATCTCTGTGAGTTTGAGGCCAGCTAGGTCTACAAGAGCCAGTTCCAGAACAGGGTCCAAAGCTACAGAGAAACCCTGTCTCAGAGGGGTAGAGGGAGGGAACAAGACACTTTGTTTGGATACTTTTCTGTTCATTTCCACCTCTGGCAACGTTAACACAACACAATTCCTATCGATCACTCATATCACTGACTTCTAGGTTTTACCTCCAGTTCCAAACTCCCTCTCTGACTCTCCTAGCCAAATGTGTTCCTCCCCCCCCCAAAAAAAATTCAACATTGTTTCACACAAATTCTGCATTCCCTTGTTTCTTGTATCTTTTTGGATGATATCAACATTCCCTTGCACTGATGGACAGCTATGATCTAGGAGTCATCACTGATTTCTTTTTTTTTTTTTTTTTTTTTTTT
>NC_022011.1:1269524-1293584 GCF_000317375.1 Microtus ochrogaster
GGGTTTCTCTGTGGTTTTGGAGCCTGTCCTGGAACTAGCTCTTGTAGACCAGGCTGGTCTCGAACTCACAGATATCCACCTGCCTCTGCCTCCCAAGTGCTGGGATTAAAGGCGTGCGCCACCACCGCCCGGCGACCATGTTAGTCTTGAACTCACAGAGATGCCTGCCTCAGCCTCCTGAGTGCTGGGATTAAAGGGGTGTGCCACCACCACCTGTCTTAAGAAACAATGCTCCTGTGCTTAACAATTTCCTATACATTTTAGAAAAACCTCATAATTACATAAAATTTAAACTTTACTACTTCATCTACAAAGGCTTATTATATACTGATTACTTTGGTCTCTGCTCCCTCCTTCCCCACAACCCCACTCCTGTCATTCACTAATTTTGAGTTATATTAGCATTCTTTCTATTTCTTTATTTCTATATGCTGTGGTGAGCAGAACAATACCCTCAAAGATGTCCAGATTCTAATTATCAGAACATGAGTATGTTCCTTTCCATGGCAAAAGAAACTTTACAGATGTGATGAAATGAATTTAGAGCTAAAAAGGTAAGGGATCATCCATGTGTACCTAGTTGAATTAGCTTCCCAAAGATGCCAAAAATCAAGGACTTTGCTCTCTGATTGTTCTAAGGGATTTCCCTGCCTCCTTGAGCTCCTACTGCTTGCTATCAGTCCTGTTTCCTTGGCTTGTGTCATCCCAGTCTCTGTCATGCTATTCAGTCATCTTTCTGTGTCTTCATAATGTCTCTCCTCCATGTGTGTCCTGTGTGTACCCCAATGCCTTCATTGTAACTCAAACACCTATCTGGAGCTTAAGTCCAAATACGGTCACATTTAGACGTACAGAAGGCTAGAACTTAAGCGTATGCCCTTTGGAGATATGCTAACACCAACACAATCAGAAGGGTTTTCATAAATGAAAGGGTTGGGTATGAGAGTGCACATTTTTAATTCCAGCTCTCAGGAGGCAGAGGCAGGAGGATCTCAGTGAGTTTAAGGCCAGTCTGGTCTACACAGCAATCTCCAGGACAGCTAGGACTATGATATAAAGCAGTGGTCTTCAACCTGTGGGTCTTAACCTCTTTGAGAGGGGAATGAATAACCCTGTCACAGGGGTAGCCTAAGACCATTGAAAAACACAAATATTTACATTAAGATTCATAACGGCAGCAAAATTAGTCATAGAGTAGTAACAGAAATAATTTTATGATTGGGGGCCATAACATGAACTATACTAAAGGGTTATAGCATTAGGAAGGTTGAGAACCACTGACATAGAGATGTTACCTCACACCCCCACCCCAGGACAGAACAACAAAAACTCCAAACAATCAAGCAAGCAAGCAAACAAGCAAATAAACAAAATGAAAGCAAGAGGCTAGAGAGTGAGAAAGAGCCAGACTGATCCCTCCCAAGACTCAATGGTTCATGGCTGACTATGAAGTTGGAAGGACAGAACCCCTGAAAGTTCAGGCATTAGTAAAGGTAATTCTTCCTGAGAACCTTCAGGCCTGCTGGCAAGTTGTTTTGAGTCCAGTTCCACAGACTTCTGGGATTCACACCTGTAAAATAATAAAGTCTGGAGCCACTAATCTATGGTGATTTGTTAATAGCAAGGCAATACAAGTGACAACTCATTGCTACTTTGGTTCTTTCACACAAACTGTAATGTTCTATACTCACCTGGGCACTTCCAACATGATGGGCTTGTCCTGTGGTCGGAGTCTCTGCTATCAGGGTTGTTATGGACTGAGTATTTGTGAGCATTCTCTCTGACTGGTATCTCTAAATCACAGCTCCCGTGTGGCGGTGGTATTTAGATGACGACCTTTGGGACATGAGTAAGTCACTAAAGGTAAAGGCACAGACACTTTTTTTTTCTTCATTCTGTGTTGTGTGAGAATGTAGCCAAGATGCTTACTCACAAAGTAGGAAGTGGAAGCCTCATCCAGACACCTGTACTTCTGCAGAGCTGTGAATGGCTATTGTTTAAGTCACTCAGTCTGTGATCCCTAAACTGATGGAGCTGGGAGTTACACCCTTTCTTTTCATTATGGCCTTAGTATTGCTTTTTTTTTTTTTTTTTTTTTTTGAGGCAAGATTCCTCTGTAGCTTTGGAACCTGTCCTGGAACTAGCTCTTGTAGACCAGGCCTGCCTCTGCATCCATCCCAAGTGCTGGGATTAAAGACCTGTGCCACCACTGCCTGTTATTATTTTCCTGATGTTAGAATACTCAAAGAAAACTGAAGCGCACCTTGTTCCTCACCTTGTAAGCTCAGTATTTAGTGTCTGCCAATCAGCAGAAACTCGACAAGTATTTCTAAATACATGAACGTGTGGCCATTTACTACATGTAAGAAAGTGCACGTGCACGATGGCACTTAACTCAGGCCCATGGGAGAGAATCCCTAGGACCACTCTAGCAAAAAAAAAAAAAAAAGTATCAAGTATAATGGCACAGGCCTTTTTTTTGGGGGGGGGCAATAACTGTTTATAGGTATCATGTAAAGAAAATGAACTATATTCAAATAAATGAAATAGCTGGTGTAAAACATAAAGTTCAAGAAGTAGCCAGGTGTGGTGTTCCAGGCCAGTAATCCCAGTTACTAAGCAGGCTGAGTGCAGGATTCCAAGTTCAAGCACTGCCTGAGGCAATTAGTGAGTTGGTGCCTCAAAATTTAGAGGGGGAAACAAAAGAGGGCTAGGGATGTAGTGCTGTTGGCTTTCTCCTATGTGAGGCCACAGGTTTAACCCCCAGTACAGGCACATGAATAAAAAACAGAGCTTACAAAGGAGGTTTATTGGCAGTGGTGGCACATAATCCTCGAAGGCCAGGCTGGACTAACAGGGTAGCTTCAGTTAGGCAGACACCCTGTCTCAGAATAAACAAAACAACAAAAAACAAAACCAAATAGGTATTTGCTAGTTCAATGTGTTTTTCCATAGCTAATTTGAGTGAAACCCCTCACATGGCTGAAGCTTTTACTTGCCTATGTACAACTGTTTACATGCTCCAAATTCCTGGGGAAGGCTTGACTTGCTCAGTTTCCCGGTTACTGGTCCCCTGAAAGGAGGTGACAGGTGACTGAGTTGTCCTGTGTATATTAGCAATTCTTGTACTAATCGCCGAGTACCAGGTTACTTTTTCCTTGAATTATTTGTCAGGACTAGACCGTTTCTACAGTAACATCTTCATGTTACATGTTAAAAACCCTTTTTTTTTTTGTAGTATCTGTGGACAAAAACCCAAACCCTAACGATAATGCAAGAGGTTTCTCACATTCTGCATCCTACCCAGCCCTCCACAAGACTCCCCCAACCCAAGCTCCTCCTGAGTTCTCCCACATACCTGTTCATCCTCCAGGTCTTAGCGATGTATCCTCCAGACAACTTAGTATCTCCTTCTTTCCTCAAATCAAAAGTGCTGGCATTTAGCTTCTCATTTGTGTATATATGCATGATTGTATGTGTCTGTATGTAGGACAGAGGTTGACACTGGTGTCTTCCTTAACTGCTCTCTACTGATTTGGCTAGTCCAGCTAGCCAGTTTGCCCCAGGGATGGCTCCCTGTCCTCCCAAGCAATGGGACTAGAGGCAAACAGCCTTATCTCTCACCCATTTACTTAGGGACTTGAACACCAATCCTCAGACTTGGGTAGCAGGCCTTTTCTCCATTGAGTCATCTTCCCAGTCCGCATTCAGTTTTTCTCATTAGGTAAGTGCCCCCAGGTCAGCTTTACTACTGAATGCTCAGCACCCAACCCACGCCTGGCATATGGTAGAGGTGCACTTTCTTCAGTAAAAAATACTTGTGATAGCTTGTATTTGTCCTCTCAAACTGCATGAAAAGCCCCAAATTCCTGCTAGTTAAGTGAGCTTCTGGGAGGGAACCACAATTAGCACTGATCCAGATGGCCAGAGCCTTTGACTTACAGGACTCCTTCATGTCAGGATATAGAACGAGGCAATGACTAGATGCTAGTACTATGTTCTTGGACTTCAGTCTTCAGAACCACAAGACTTTTTATGACCTCAAAGTTTTTGAAGCAGGGTCTCAAGTAGCTGAAGCAGGCCTTGAACTTCTGACCCTCCCACTCCAACCTCCCAAGTACTAGGGTTACAACATACTCAGTTCACACTCAATGTGCTGCTGGTAATTAAACCAAAGGTGTCATGTATGCTAGGTAAACATTCTACCAGCTGGGTTACATATCAGAGGTATTTTGTTATAAGGGACCAAAAGAATATTTACCAAGTAAATATTTACAAACCCATCTTGCCTTTCTGCTTTTGTGTCTGTTTTTGCCTGGAGGATGAAATAATGAGTGCAACAGAAAAGTCTCAGAAAAGAATGGTAGCCTGGAGTGACAGTACACATCTAAAATCCAGCCCTGGGGAGATGAGGTTAGAAGCCAGCCTGAGCTGGAGTCAAATCCCATTCTCCCTCTTTTAGTCTCCACTGGAACCTATACACTTCATGCACATGAACTCACAGGCATTCACACACACATAAAGGGAATTGGAGTGTGGTAGCACACCTTTAATCCCAGCATTCAGGAGATGGAAGCTTGGATCTTTGAGTTCAAGGCCAGCCTGGTCTAGAGTGAGTTCCAGGTTGGCCAAACACAGATAAACCCTGGGTCAAAAAAGAGGGGGGGGGGAGTGAAAGGGGAAGCTCTTGATTCCCAAATGCCAAAAAACAAGCCAGTCAGCTTTAAGCTTTCTTGTTTTTCAGATTTAAGTCAGAAGACATCCCGAGTACCTAAGAGTAGCAAACCACCAGCACCCTCTACTACCCCGTTAGCTTGTCTGTATAGGCAGACAAGACTCAATTCTCCAGAGACCAAAGGCCATCTAGATGGTCTCTCATAGATCTTAGAATTGCTCACCTCATTTACTGGGGGGGGGGAAGGGGTGGAAAAAAATCAAGACAGGAAATTGCCTTTAGGGACACTTTTACTTGGAAAATTACAACACTAGTACAAGTCAAGTCTTACACATTTAACATTTGCTGTTGAAAGCAATTCATAATATCAAAATTAATCATGTTTTACTTTTATCCTCACAAGAACACAAAAATGATAAAGGGGAACTTAAAACAGAAAAATTTAAAAAGGTAACACAACTTTTCTTAGTAGTCCTTGGGTGGTTCTGACAGAAGACTTTTTCATCTTTTGTTTTTTTTTTTGGAGACCTTGATCCAAAGTCTTGTTTGTTCCTAGTATCTGCTTCTGCCTCCCCCTCTATCAGATCGGCTTCCTCCACGGCCACCTCCTCTTGGTGCTCCACGGCTTGAACTGCTGTAGGAATCACGTGGAGGAGGGTACCCCCTTTCCATGGAAGGGGGGAGCCCCCGTTCTTGTCTGCCAACACGATCACGGCCACTTGAGTAGAGATCACTTCTGCTGCTTGAGTAACTGTCTCGACTTCCACCATAGCCATCACGTGAGCTGCTGTAATCATCATAGCGACTGCTTCCTCCATAAAATGGCGGTAGCCCTCGTGTAGAGGGTGCACTGCGCGAATTACCGTAACTCTCATATGAATCTCTGTAGGAACCTCCACTTGGATGATCTGAATAGTCACGATCCCGACCATATCCATCTCTATCACCATAGCCTCTTGATGGGTAGTCGTCACGTGAACTGGAATGACTATAATCGCGGTATGTGTAATCTCTTGGTGGCGGTGCATAATCTCTGGTGTCACGGGAGCTTGGATAATCTCTGCTTGAATAGCTGTCTTTTGTAGAATATCCATCATCTCTTGGGGACAAATAAACATCTCTTCGAGACGGCAGGGGTTCCCTTCGTGGAGGGCCTCCATAGCTATCTCTTCCACGTGACACTGGGGCTCTTCCGCCCATTCCACTGCTGCTTCGAACTGGTCCTGAAGGCGTTGATCTTTTAGGAGGGGGTCCCCCGCTTCGTGGTGGTGGTCCTCTTTTTACTGGAAGTGGTCCCCTTGAAGAACTCATGTTAAAGTTCATGGAATAACCACCATCATCCATGTAACCTCCACGAGAAGGGGGTCCCCTAGTTCCTCCACTTCCTCCTCGAAGACCTCTGGGAGGGCCTCTGCTTCTTGGAGGTGGAGGTGGTCCACGCCTGCCACTTTCAAATGATGGTTTGGTAGCTTGCTCCACCTTGATGGCTTTTCCATCCAAGGACTTTCCATTCATATCTCTAGCTGCATCTTTAGCATCTGCTGGGCTTTCGAAGGTGACGAAAGCAAATCCTCTTGATTTGTTGGTTTCACGGTCTTTCATCAAAAGTATTTCCACTATTCGTCCATACTTGCCAAATACTGCTTCAAGGGCTTTCTCATTTGTTTCTGTATTGAGCCCACCAATGAAGAGCTTTCCTGGGCGATCTGCTTCAACCATCTTTCCTTCCAGCTGAGAGTTGGAGGGGACTATGAAGGTCTCAAGCTCCTAGAAGCTTGCTGAAGGGCCAAGTAGCTCACCGGTGACAGCTGCTGGGTCTCAGAAGAAAACAGAAAAGCCACTAGGACTACTGCACATGAGTACCTGTCAATATTTTTGTATTAGTTTCCTCAGGCTGCTGTAACAATGCACTGTAAATGAGGGGAAGGGATTAAAAATATCGATTTTCTTATAGTTCAGGAAGTCATTGAATATGAAGGTGAGGTTCCTACCAGAAGCCTGAACAAAAATCTGTACCATGCCTCTCCTAGCTTCTAGTGGTTGTCAGCAATTCTTAGGAATCTCAAGCCAGTTTCTGCTTTCAACTTTACATAGTGCTTACACTCCACCTGCCTCTCATGCATACCTTCTTAAAAGGTATTATTAAAAGTCATTAGATTTGGGACCTACCTGAATCTAGTATAATCTCTTCTTAGGTATCTACAAACATCTCATTTCTAAAAGAAGTCAAACTCTGAGGTTCAGGAAGACATGCCTTTTACAGGTTACATTACTGAACAGTGAACTTAATTTGGAGAAAGGATATATGCTCATATAATTTAAAGAAATCTGATCCATCATTTAGGATTACTGGGCAGGTTCTAACCCAAGGACAAGAGTCACTGTAATAAACATACAGAAAAAAAGGTAGTGTTGGTGATGGATGCAGAGTGAATGATGCAGCCACTAGAGACATATGCAGGGGAATGTAATGCCAAACCAGGAGGGACTGGAGCATCACAACATTAAAGCAAGGAAGCCAGGGAATACCAACTGCCACAAGCTGGAAAGGGCACTCAGAACACAAGGCCCTCAGACACCTCCACCTTAGACTCTGCAACAGGAAAGTAACAAATGTCTATATTATCTGTCTGGGTGCATGCAGTTTTTTGGGGGAGAGGGGGAATATTTGTTATAGCAGCCCTAGCAAACTAATACAGTCTTTAACAATACAATTCTCAACGAACTACCGTTAAAATATTCTTTTATGAATTATGACTTTGCTTTAAACAGATCAAAGTCTCTAGAAAGAATTTGTAAGCAGGCTTACTGAAGCCAGCACCAGCTCTGTAATGGCCTTTTAATTTGAGGCAGATTTTTTTTTTCTGAACCGAGAAAATGATTGTAAAAAAAAAAAATCGCTGTAAATTTTCCTTCCTAAAACTCCACTTACCTTGTGCCTGCCTTCTAATAAGCTTTTTTTTTTTTTATCACATTTCATGTACTTCTTTTGCCTGGTAAATTGTTTAACGACTCCCTATTACGTTCTTTTATCTTGAGATTAGTTTTTCTTCGTGCTGCCTGATGTATTATTACCCCAGTGGGGGCTGTGCAACTGGGAACCGATAGCACAACTGCTTAAAGCAGTTTAGTTTTTTGGATAGCGAGTCATGTCAGCAAGATAAAGTAAAATAGAGCAAATTGAAGCCGAGTCTCTTTCAAGCTTTGAATGCATCCAGAATGAAAGTCTGGTACAATTTCTTTCGAACGTTACGTTCCATAGTAAACTATTCAAGTAGCTGATACCAGGCTGCTTCAAAATGTCCCACAATACTTTGTTCCTTTCTTTCTTTGGGTGCATAAAGAGGAAGGGTAGATGCTCGGAAGACCATTCGTGAAACTATGCCATAGGTCGCCAGAATGCAAAGCAAGAAACCGGACCGGGGGGAGGGGGCGGACATCAGAACCTCCACCCTGGGTCTCGACCCTCACTGCTTTTGTTCTGCGTTCCCGGCCCCCTCAGTCGTCCTGTTGCTTTAGTGGTTCAGCTCCGGGGTCAGGCAAAGGCCCGCACCACGCGGCCTTCGGAATCGCCCGCCCACGCGCAGCACACGGGTGGGGAGGAGCCTGGGCCGCTTTCTTACCGCCCCCCCAGGGAAGATTTGCCCCATCCCAGCCGTCCTCCCCACTCCCGGGGCGGGTTTTGGCCGGGAAGGCGGTCGGGCTGAAAGGCCCGGGCAGGCCACCGACCTGGCGGGAAGGCCCGACCCGCCTTCCCCGCCTTCCCGCCGCCGCCGCCGCTGCGGGAAGGCGGGGGGCCTGCCGTCCCGGACGTCTGCTCCGCCACCGATTTTCAACCTACCCCCGGGGCTAAAGCTTCCCCAACTAGGAAGCCGCTTTCCCGCGCCGGTCGCCACACGCGTCTGCCGCCGCCGCTCCCGCCGAGAACCAGAGGCCGCGAGTGGCTTCCCCTCCCCCCGCGCAACGTCAACGCGACGTCGGCCGTCGTCGTAATACGCCGAGAATGAGCGCACCAGAACTTTCGGCTCTCCCGCGCGCAGCCGCAGCTACAGCGGAGCCCCGTACCCTCAGGCGCACGCAGGGCGGAGCGAGACAAGCTCTCCGCGATGCACGCCCCGGGGCTCGGGAGGCCGTCAGTTTCCTGCAGCTACAGCACGAGGAGGCTGGGCGTCTGGGGCGCCACATTCCGCTTCCCCGCCTTGGACCTCCCCAAGCTTGACCACGGATGCATGGCAGCGGGTCCTGCTAGTGCAGCCGGTGACTGGTCTCCCTTCCCTCCTCCTCGGTCTCCGGGTGCGCCCTCGTTCTACGTCCCCCGGATCCCGGATTCCTCCGCCCGAGTGCGCGTCTATTCGGAGGCGCGTGGTAGTGATGGCGGCGCTCAGTGAGGCTTTCCTGTCACTGGATACTACTACTCCCAGCCCGCCTCGGAGCCGCCCGAGCCACCCCTCCGGTCTTTAGTTTACGAGTGGCAATTTGACTTGCTCTGCTGCATGTCTGGAGGCACCGAGGAAAGCGTGGAGACGCCCCGGGGATTCGGGAATCGCAGCTTGGAAAGCCAGCCAGCCAAACAAATAAACAAAACCCACCCACCCTAACAAATATGAGGCTGCTGGAGAGGGCGAGGAAAGAATGGTTCATGGTCGGCATAGTGGTGGCGATCGGCGCCGCTAAGCTGGAGCCGTCGGTCGGAGTGAACGGGGGTAAGTGCCGCACCTCTGCCTGCTGCGCCGCGGCGGCGGCTCCCGCTTCATAACTCCTTGGCGAGACTGCGGGAGGGGCGGTCGCCCTGGTGCGGTGGGACCGCTGCCCTTCGCCCCGACCCTCACAACTACGCTGTGCCTTTGCAGGTGGTTCTCACTTGCCAGCCCCGAAGGGGATCAGAAATGGGGCAGAGGAGTTGGAGTACAGGTTGCCTTTTCTGCGGGCGATCAATGACTTTTGCTCAGTGCCGGGTGTGAGGCTGCAGAAAATGAAACTTACACCTCATGCTTGCAGAGTAGCATCCCATCCCAAGGGACTTTAGGGTGCCAGGAGCCCTTATCTGTCCCGAGTGCACCTCATTATCAAGTCTATTTCCGACTCCTCCCTTTATGCACCTTAAAAAAATAAGGAGAGAGAGAGAAAAAAAATCAACACTCTTTCCCCAAACTTCGACTTTTCTGGCTCATATGATGGGGAGCGGTCGTGCCTTAGTTGCTAACGCTCCCAAACTCCCAAGCTGACTGACACGTTGCACTCCGCAGGGCACTACTTCCGTGTGCTGCTGGGATTCAGTTGCTACTGCAGCGGTTAACAGATACAGACTGTGTTCAGCTATGCGCACTGTATGTTTTGACAAGGAAGTGTGGATGGGTTCAAACCCCACTCAAATCCCGAATACAATGACCAGCTTTGTAACACTGGTGGGGACAGGGCTAGTGTCATTGGCCTTTTTACCCTCTCTCCCACTTTCAGACAGCCTTGTCCTGCTCTTCATACACATTAATTGAGTTTCTTCAGTTCAATTGTGGTGGGGTTTTTTTTTTGTTTGTTTGTTTTGTTTTGTTTTTTGGTTTTTTGAGACACGGTTTTTCTGTGGTTTTGGAGCCTGTCCTGGAAATAGTTCTTGTAGACCAGGCTGGTCTCGAACTCACAGAGATCCGCCTGCCTCTGCCTCCCAAGTGCTGGGATTAAAGGCGTGCCCCACCACCGCACGGCTCATTTGTGTTTTTTTTTTTTTAAGTTTTTTTTTTTTTTTTAGTTTGTGTTTTTGACCTTGTGTGTTAGATCCCAAGTTTGTTGACCGAATACGTAAATCACGGAGTGGGTCCAGGTAAGGATGGGAGAGAACACACATAATCGTTTTCAAGTAGAAGGTGCCCCTGTGGCTATTTAAAATTGTATCTTGTTAAAACCTTCAGGAAGTTAATGCATGGTATCTCAGAATAGTGATTCCCACTTCTCCCACCCTAGTTTCTCTGGATCGTTGAATGTAATTACTTAACACAGTGATTGTGGATAAGAAAGCTCTTGATTATTTCATTTTTCTTCCTTTTAAATTTACATACCTTAAAGTTTAAATGCAACGTATAGAATACATTGTTGTGACCACAACACCAATTATTTATTCTCCTGAAACTACCAGTTGGGTTTCCTTCAGACAGGGTTTCTCTGTGTAGCCCTTGCTGGTCTTGAACTCAGATAGCCACAGCTTCTGTGGAGTTAGTTTTGAAATGCCCTTTCTGTTAGCTCTTGGGAAACTGAAGTTCTGTCCAATGAAGAACCCCTTGTCTCTTGAACGGTGGGAAGTGCAGTTCTTGATAGAGTCTTGGAAGTGACCCACAGCACACTGTACTGGTTACTGTGCCTGAGGCTAGGTCTTTTTATTTGCTCAGTTTTGTATGAGAGGCCTTCCTGGTGGTGTGTGGCTGGTAATTCTGCAGGTGCTGGGCTTGCCATGTGTCTTTTTGCCTTGAATTTTCTGAATACTGTGTGGGCAGGGTGGTTGTGGAATGCTTGGATCAGTTCTCTGGGGCTTCTTGATCTGGCAGATACAAGATGGATTCTGTGATCTTGTTTGTACTGTTGTACTTCTTAGTGAACTTTTGTACATTATCGTGTCTTAAAATATGTTCAGTTTTTTAACAATCCTTATGGTATTTTTTCAGCAATCATAAAGTAGAAGCAGAATATTCTCAGCTCTAAGTAACTTATATTTTAAACCATCATGCCACGTTATTTTTTGATTGGCATATTGAGAAGTGAACCCAGGACCTTGGCGCACACTTGTTAAACTCACACTGTACCCTGAACCACATCCTCAGGTCTGTGTTGTGTGTGTGTCTGTGTGTGTGTCCCCACCACGCCAGCCAGGTAACACGTCAGAGCTTAGTTAGGGGAGAATGGAGACTGGGCTTCCTCTTTGATCATAACAATGGCAAAAATCTATAATAATGGTTTTGGGAAAGAGAGAGACTATCACTGTAAAGAGAAGGCCTTGTAGAATAAAGACATTTTTATGTTTTTTTTTAGTTCAGGCGAACAGGACAGAATCAGCTAAATATTAGACACCATGTGTTTCTTCTAGGACTTTTCTGTGTAAAAACTACTTAAAAAGAGCCAAACATGAGCCGGGCGGTGGTGGCGCACGCCTTTAATCCCAGCACTCGGGAGGCAGAGGCAGGCGGATCTCTGTGAGTTCGAGGCCAGCCTGGTCTACAAGAGTTAGTGCCAGGACAGGCTCCAAAACTACAGAGAAACCCTGTCTCGAAAAATAGTGCCAGGACAGGCTCCAAAACTACAGAGAAACCCTGTCTCGAAAAACTAACAAAAAAAAAAAAAAAAAAAAAAAAGGAGCCAAACAATCGGGCTTTTCTGTGTGGTTGTTAGGTTGAGAGCTTTATTTTTTGTAACCATTTCAGATGATAGTCCTACCTTAAAGCCTGTTTAATAAAAAAACAAAAATAGCATCAAGCAACACTTTGGCTGTGCCCTCACCAACAAGAATTAAAGAGCAAGGGCAGATGTGTCATGGAAAATTTTTTCATAATCTTTCTTTTTTGTTTTTTGAGACAGGTTCTTTTGGTCATTTTGTTTGTTTTATTTTACTGGTGCTGTGTGTTGAGCCAACTTTGTGCTGAGACTCATTATATCCTGAGCTACATATCCTCCTCCCCCCCTTTCGCTGCCCTTCCTTTTCTTTTAGTTCTTGCTTTTTAAATTAGTTACATTTCCTTAAAAATATAGAACTAACTGGGCGTGGTGGTACACGCCTTTAATCCCAGTGCTTGGGTGGATCTCTGTGAGTTCAAGGCCAGCCTCGGCTACGACGTGAGTTCCAGGGCAGCCAGAGCTACAGAGAAACCTTCAAAACTACCCCCCACTCCCTACCCCATCCCCCCAAAAAGCCAGAAGAAGGTTGAAAATAAGAGCCTGTTGGAGGCATGATTATGTAGGACTGAGGCACTGCTAATGTGTCCAGCAGGACCCAGAGAGATATGAGCTCATGGGGTTTAGCTCTGTGGTCCTCATTTTGGCTAAAGCTAGGTATGCTTCTGTGGAATTACACAGGGAAACTGTCCTTCCTACCTATGCCTTCAGTTATTTGCGAGATGTAAATCCTAGGGCGGGGGGGGGGGAGCATTTGTTTTTCTATTAGAAAAACAGAAAAGCCAGAGGTAGGTGGATCTGTGTGATTTCGAGGACAGCCTGGTCTAGAGTGAGTACCAGGACAGCAAAAACAAGAACAAATTAAAAAAAAAAAGAAAACCAAATATGTTGAAGTATATTATCTACAAATATTAAGAATATTTTTTATTTTAATTAATTCGTTCTTTTTTGAGACATCTCACAGTGTAGCCCTGGCTGACCTTGCATTAGCTAGCTGCACACACAGTCTAGGTTGGCCTTCTCGCAGAGCCCTTCTTCCATCTTCTACGACTGAAAGCATATGCCTAAACCTTGCAGTCTTAGGATATTTTAGATGATACTTGGGGTGAGATCGCCATAGATGAGGAATGGTTTCTGTGGAATGTCACCTTTACAAAGAGTTTTTTTTTTTTCTTTCCTTAAAAGACTGGAAGAAGCCTGGCGGAGGCAGAGACAGGCGGATCTCTGTGAGTTCGAGGCCAGCCTGGTCTACAAGAGCTGGTTCCAGGACGGGCACCAAAGCTACAGAGAAACCCTGTCTCGAAAAACCAAAAAAAAAAAAAAAAAAGACTGGAAGAGGCAAGCAGGGTGGTGCACCCTATTAATTCCATTGTTAGGGAGGCCAAGGCCAGCCTGGTCTAGATAGTCAGTTCCAGGACAGCCTGGGCTCTTTAGAAAGACCTTGTTTCAGAAAACAAATAGCAACAACAAAATAAAAAGATTGGATTTTCTAACTCAAAGTGACTTCATTTTCTTAGTAGCCCATTTTTCTTTTGATTGTGTGAGTTCCTTCCATTTTTGGTGACTAATATTATTTGAACTGTGTAAAAGCAGAGGAAAACTCCAACTAATTGAGCATGGAAAAAGGACAAATTTATATCCTAGTTTCAGCTCATTCCTCTGTTTAAGGATTTGTCGAGTTTTCATTTCTGTCCTGGGTGACCTCTCATCCTACAGAGTTCCCTAATTGGGACCACCTGTTAGCCTTACAGTTGTGTGTGTCAAGAATGAGCTGGGTGGTGGTGGCGCACGCCTTTAATCCCAGCACTCTGGAGGCAGAGGCAGGCGGCTCTCTGTGAGTTTGAGGAGCCTTGGGTCTCTCTAATCCCCCTTCTCCCTGACAGGTGTGTTGTAAGTAGCCCTGGAATAGCCCCACTCCATTTCTTGATACAGTTATTTAGATGTGTGTCTAGTATAACAAAAGTCTGTGTGGCTTGTCTCTGGAATTTGGAACATTGAAAGTTCAGGACTAGTCAGTCCACTGAATTGAACGCCACATGTTACCTGTATACAAATGTCTTTGGACCTGGCTTTAGTTTTTGCATGTAACCGTCTTGTTGATTTTCTCTGACCTTTCCTCTCAAGAAATTCTGGAGGCGCCACTCTGGACTGACAAAAAGTGAGGGAGTGGGGGTGGGGAGTACAAAAAGCTTGAGTTAAAAATTCAGATAGTTAAGGTTTTTGGGAGCAGTCTAGTTTAAATGTTTGTGCTGCAGTGGAAGGCTTTCATGCTTGCCCCCTTGTGCTCTGCTCTCCCAGCCTCAGCTGAAGGCTTTGTATTAATGCCAGGATATGAAATAGTTTATTACATTGTTTGAGGGAATTTTCGTTTTTTTTTTATTTTAAGCTGTCCTACAAATATCTAAGATATATCTTAACAAGTGTTTGTTGAACAACTTGAATAAATAGTGATTTCTTTCAGTTTGATCATCCACCTATATCCCCAAAATATCAGTAGATATGGTAGAGGATTTTGGAAACTCTATCATTGTGATCATGCAATTTGACTTGAAGCAAACCCAGTCTGGCAGCAAATTGCCTAAGAAATACATCAGAATGACAGACATTTATTTTCTCATTTCTCTAGGCCAGACATCCGAAGGCTCTGGGGGGAATCCTCGTTCTTGCTTCTTTTAGCTAGTGTTCACAAGGACTTTTGGCTTCCTTGATGTGTGGTATCGTAACTCCAACCATTGCCCTGTCTTTACTGTGTGTCTACACACAAACATGCCTCTCAGAATGCCAGTCACTGGGGCTGCCTGCCAGTGCTTGCCTGGCATGTGCGGGACCCGGAGTTCATCCCTGTACTACAAGCACACAAGCAGACAGGTAAACATAGGTAGTTGTTGGATAACTGCTCACTTCACCCTCATCTAAACTTAACTTCCTCTAGTATAGTCCTATTTCCAAATATGGTCCCACTCACAGATACATTGATATAGAAACAGTGTAGATATGCCTTTTAGGAACACAAGTATAGGGGAACCAAATGGTATATGCCCCAGCTTCTCCACCTGGGCACTGTTGACATTTTAGACATGATAATATCACTGGAGACGCCTCATGTGGGGAAAATGGGAAAAGTTTCTGTACCCCGATGAGTCTCTTTACCGATGTAACAATCCAAATCAGACCAAATCAAACTGAATTAGAAAAATCCCAGGTTTAATGGATGAAACACTCCTGGATGATTTTCCAGCACCAGAGAGGAGGCAGGAAAAGGAAGACAGGCAAACCACATGTCTGTTTCCTGGGGGGCAGTTTAAGTACCTTGTGGGAGTAGTCTTGAGAATCTCTAGAGGAGGGGTCATCATTTGGTGGAGTTTCTGAGATACAGCAGGGTATGTAGAGAGATGGGGTGGGGGCTTGGGGTGGAGCTTCCCCCAAACATCCCAGACTGTGGTATATGAATGCCAGCGGCTGAGGTGAAGCTTCCAGCAGAACAGGTCCAACACTGGTGCTGAAAGTAGTCTTCTTTCAAACCAACTGATTTGCTGCGCATGCTCTTCTAACAGTGACTCATTGCTCTCTTTGTAGGACCACTGAAGCCAGAGATAACTGTGTCCTACATTGCTGTCGCTACGATCTTCTTTAACAGTGGACTGTCGTTAAAAACAGAGGTATTGTCACCTTGTGGGCACATGGAGAGAAGTGCAGAGACGTTAACTTGCCCTGAGTGCTGAAGTCTTGGGCCTTTGTGAAGCTGTTTGCTGTCGGAGGCTTCACTGTGACAGAGTGACTTGGACAGCAGCGGGACTAGTTTACTGTATGGGGCCTTCAGAGTTGAGCACTCAGGTCCTAGACGTGGGATTACACAGAGTTTTTTGTTGTATTTATTTAATTTTTTTTTTTCCTTGAGAAAGGATTTCTTTGTAACATCCCTGGCTGTCCTGGAACTCACTTTGTAGACCAGGCTGGCTTCGAATTCATGGATGAATTTCTTTATTTTTTATTATTATTTTTTTATTTTTAGTGTTTGAGACAAGGTTTCTCTGTGTAACAGCTCTGGCTACCACTAAGCTGGATTCAAACTCCTAGAATTCTGCCTGGCCCTGCCTCGCAAGGACTGGGGTTAAAGGCATGTGCCACCGCTTGGCTTGATGACCATTCTTTTAATGAAGACATTGATATAAAAATATCCTTATGAAGAGATGTAATCAAGGAAGCAGAAAGTAAGACTGTAAGACTGTAGCTCACCTGCTACAGAAAGAAGATGTGTGGTAATACCAGTAATTAAAAATGTATTTTTAAGCCAGGTGTTGTGGCACATACCTCTGGTTCTGCTGTCTTAGTCACTGTTCTGTTACTGTGAAGAGACACTGTGACCAAGGCATCTCCTAACAGAAAGCATTTAATTGGGGGTTTGCTTGTGGTTTCATAGGCTGAGTCCATTATCATGGTGGGAGCAGGGCAGCAGACAGACAGGCGCGCTGGAGCAGTAGCTGGGAGCTTGCATATTGAGACAGCGGTCAGGAGGCAGGAGAGCTAACTGGGCATTTTGTGGGCTTTAGAAACATCAAAGCCCACCCTCGGGGAAACACTTCTCCAGCAAAGCCATACCCTCCTCTTTCCCAAACAGTTCCACCACCTGGGGACCAAGCATTCAAATATGACCCAATAGGGCCACTGCCATTCAAACATCTGGTATTCAGGATACTGGGGTCAGGGGATTGCCATGAGTTTGAGGTTAGCTTGAGCTACACAAAACAAGAACCAAAACAAAGAAATAATTTTTCTTCTAAAAATTTATTAGTGTGGTAATGGACTACAGTACCTGCTTTATTGTCTTTCTTATATCATGGAGAAGACTGGCGCACCTGCTCTACTGAGGTATATGGAGGCTCTTTAGGTAGTTTGGTTTCTACAACTCTCGGGTGTTATCTCTTGGTCCTGGGCCTTATGTGATCTAGTCATGTTTGTTATGCCATCTCTGAACTACTTTTTAAAGGAGCACATTCTAGCGTTCTGAGAGTCGTTTTAGATTGTTACTGAGAAGTCTCAATCTGTCATGCCTATGGGCGATGGTCATCACTGATCCAGTCTGCACGGAAATGGATTGTCTCGGAAGTAAAGATATAGAGACTGTCACGTGTGAGAGCGGAGTAAGGAAGATATGTGGCTTTCTTTATACCTAAACTGCAGGAAGAAAAGAGGAAATACTGGGTGGTTTCTCAGAACATCATAAAGTTCTAAAGGTATTAATTTCTAGAGGCTGGGAGATGGCTTGGTGAGTAAACGCAGAGTAAGTGTGAGGACTGAGCGTGTGATCCCAGAACCAGCTGTAATCTCAATGCAGGAGGTGGGCGTGTCACCCCCTGTTAAGATGGCTAGCTAAACCAGCCAAAGGGAGTTCTGGCTTCATGGAGACACCTTGCCCCTCAGTAAACAAACTGAAGAGTGATTGAGAAAGACACATCAACCCCAGGCCTCCAGGTGGAAGAGCGTACATGTACACCCATATACATAAAAGGTGCATCTCCATGCATGTAAACATTTGTGTATATACATGCACAGCACACACATAAGTGTGCCAGAAATAAATATTATAACATCTTATTCTTATTTTAAAATTTATTTATTATGTATATAGTGTTCTGGGCACCAGATCTCATTATAGATGGTGTGTGCCATCATGTGGTTGCTGGGAATTGAACTGAGAACCTCCAGAACAGCAGTCAGTTCTCTTAACCTCTGAGCCATCTCTCCCACCCAACATTTTATTCTTATAGATGGGAGAATCATATTCTAATCTGGATTTCAGCGTTTTTGTTTTGTTTTTCCTTTTGTTCTTTTGAGACAGGGTTTCTCCGTGTAGACTTGGTTGTCTCTGTAGACCAGGCTAGCCTTGAACTCAGGGCTCCACACTTGCCTCTGATTCCTGAGTGCTGGGATTAAAATGTGTGTCACCACAGTCTGAGTCTCTCTCTCTTTTTTACTGGAAATGTCTTTAAGCTGGGCAGAGGTGGCACATGCCTTTAATCCTAGCACTTTTTAAAGATTTATTTATTTTTATTTTATGCATATGGGCATTTTGTTTGTGTATGTCAGTGTACCCCATGCATGGAGGTGCTTGAGGAGGTCAGATTCCCTGGAACTTGTGCTGTATACAATACTGCCATGTTCACAACTGGGTCTTCTGGGATAGCAACCACGAGCCATCTCTTTAACCCATCCATGTTGGAGTTTGTAGTAAAAGGAGCGGGCTGCATCCCACCGCCCGGCTAGCTTAACCCCCAAAATACCACACAGAAATTGTATTAATAAATTACTGTCTGGCCCATTATATCTAGCCTCTACTTGGCTAACTCTCACATCTTGCTTTAACCCATTTTCATTAATGTGCATCGCCACTTGACTGTGGCTTACTGGCATGAGTCTAACCAGCGTCTGTATTGGGTAGGAGAACCATGGTGTCTTGACTCTGCCCTTCTTCCTCCCAGCATTATGTTCAGTTTTCCCGCCTACCTAAGCTGCTGCCCTATCAAAAGGCCAAGGCAGTTTCTTTGTTCAACCAATGAAAGCAACACAAATACAGAAGGACCTCCTACACCAGGAGTGATTGACCTAATTGACTTTGTGCAGGTCTCGTGCAGCTAGGCACAGCTACTCTGAGTTCATGAATGTGACTGACATGTCACATCTAGACGGTCCTTAGAGTCTTTCTGTCCCCTCTGTTGTGATAACCTCTGAGATGGAGCTAGTGTCTCGTTTAGGACCCCCACTCCACTGTTACTTATTCTTATGTTGAATAGTCATGGGTGTTTGCATTAACTGATGTCTGCTGTAGAAAGGAGCTTCTGACCAAGCTTGAGAGTAGCATGAATCTATACCTATAAGTATAAATATTTAGAAGGAAGTCTGACAACACACCTGTTAGCAAAACAATAATAGATGCTCCCTCTGCCCATCCCCTCCCCCATGAGGCCCATGACCTGCCAGCCATGGGCTTTTGACTAGGGTTACAGTGTCAGGCAAGAATTCCTTCCTACGGAACAGACCTTAAATCCAGGTCTAAGTACTGGATTCCCTTCATAGGTGTCGTGTCATCGTTACACTGCTGGCAGCACATCCAGGAGAGGCAGGCTACCCAGGGTCCAGTGCAGAGATGCCATGGCTTTTACCCTCCAGCACATCCTGGAGAGGCAGGCTACCCAGGGTTCAGTGCAGAGACGCCATGGCTTTTACCCTCCAGGAGCCTGCAAAGCTCCTTTTGGCGCTGTGAAAACTAGCTAGCAAAGAAGTTTTCAGTTCAGTTCAGTCTTGATCTGTCTGTATGCATACCCAAAGTACAGAGTGTCTTCAGCAATAGGGTGTCGCCCTGAGTTATTGTGGGTAGCCGAGAACAGTGGCAACAACTTGTGTTGTTTGATGACCTCTGTGGTTTTGTTGACCAAAAACTTGTAGGGAGATATCTCATACCTGGCCTTGAGATTTTCCTGTAATAACCCATGTCTTCTAGGGGAAGCATGGTCCACCCATAAAGGGCACATCTTTTCAAACATTTTAAAAATTTATTTGTACAGATTTATTTATTTTTATTTTATGTGTATGGGTATTTTGTATTCATCTATATCTGTACAGCATGGTGTGTGTATTGCCCATGGAGGCTTAAGGAGGTTGTTGGGTCCCCTGAGACTTGAGTTACAGATGGTTGTGAGCCAACATATGGTGCTGGGAACTGAACCTGGGTCCTCTAGAAGAATAGCCACCGTTCTAACTGCTGAACCATCTTCCCAGCCCCCATACTGTCCTTTGCTTTCATTTCCCTACTTCTACCCCTGCTTTAAGCCATCATCCCCAGTAACCCCCTTCTTTCACATCACATGTGTTCTGCTCTCTAGGTACATTCCATTTTTTAGCTATTATCAGTAGAGCAGCTAGGATATATAAATATATCTAGGATAGAGATTTGCAAGTATTTCTATGGTAGGATATGGATTTTCTGGGTATATGCACAGAATCATAGCTAGGTCATATGATAGGATTTTGGTGTGATCTGAGTGAAGATTGTGCTGGCAACTTTTTGTCGACTTGACACAGAACTAGAGTCACCTGGGAAGAGGGAACATATTTTAGGAGTGTTTCCATCGGGCTGCTTGTAGGCAAGTCTGGGGGGGTGGTGGCATTTTCTTGATTAGTGATTAATATGGGAAGGCCCACCCACTGTGGGTGGTGCCACCTCTGCATGGATGATGTAACATGGACGCATAGGATGAAGTAACCTTTTCCTTCCCATGTTGCCTTGCTCACAGGGTTTATCACAGCAGTAGAAAGCAAACTCAGACAGACTAAAGTCAGTTACCTCCTTCTTAGGTCAACTGTTAACAACATGGAGGACCGATTTTGTTAATTTTTTCATTCAGTACTTATTAGGCTTTATAAATCTCATTGGGGGTATTTTTGATATATGCAGTGTTAGTGTGTAGTGTTTATAACTGATGAATTACATCCCAGCAATTCTAAATTCCTCATTGATGGATTGTCTTTCTAGAAATGACCGATGCAGGATTGTTTTCCTGTTCTGCTAACTGTAGGCCCACTAGAAATGTTATTGACTCAAGGTAACCATTGTTAGAGGGAGTAGGCTTTTAATTTGAACACCCAGGTTCTACAGTTGGTTCTAAATGTGGGCACGTGATGCAGAATGGTGTTTGCCATGATGAGGTGCAGGTCGGATGTGACTTGAGGTCTTCCTGCTGGCCTTGGCTATGCTTTGTGGAGCAGCTGCATCACCCACGTCCTCTGCTCTGGACATGGCTCTAACTGCGTCCCCTGGTATCTGTTTAATGGCGACAGCTGTTATTTATGCCATGGGATATCTGGCAAGAGACTTCATGTCTCTTACTCCTCAGCTTCTTATTTAATGTTATTCTGTAAAGCAGCCAACTTTGTGGGTTGCAAGAGTTGATGAAGGAAGAATGTCACAGCTATCAGCATTTCTCTAAGGACCAATTCCTGTCAGCACCTAGGAAGCCTTCAGAGTTACCCGGCTAATTTGGATGTAATGATGGATTGCTTTGATCCTGTATTTTATTGTGGTATATGAGTGGCCATCAAAGCCATTCCCTCCATCAAAGACCCTTTTCAAACCAGTACAACAGTCATTTTCAGAAGCCATTTAACTTAGATTGCATCGGGAATAACGCTAGGCCGTCTCTAAGGCTGCTGCTTCAGGGCCAGGGTCAGTGGGAAGTAACAGTTTTGTAATTTATTTTTTACTTAATAATCCTAAATTAATTTTAACTGGATCTATGATTTTTATGATTATTATGTTCTATCTTATTTGGTCCTAGAATAGTGCATTTTTGTTCACTGGAGATAGTAAATTATTGACTTGAGTTTATTTGAAAGCATTTTAGTTTGTCCTACTCAGCTTTGATTTATAGTGTTGGTTTTTTTTTTTTGTATTTGAAGACAGGGTTTCTCTGTAGCTTTGGGGTGTCCTGGAATTAGCTCTTGTAGAGCAGGCTGGCCTTGAACTCACAAAGATCCACCTGCTTCTGCCCCACAAGTGCTGGGATTAAAGGCGTGTGCCACCATGCATGGCTGGTGTCAGATTTCTTAATGATGTAACTTTGAAGATTCTAATTCACTTTACAAGTGTTGTTTTCTTTTGGGTCCATCAAAGGACCTAGTGTGGTCCTAGTGGGACTGATGGTCCCAGATTATCAGAACATTCCATACTTTCAGAGACATTTTGGACCAAAGAGGAATTGGTGCGTCTCCTCATGGAGAGGCAGAGGTGGGCGCCTATGGGAGAGCGGATGAGTCTGCGCTAGCCTGCTGTTACAGATGACCAGGTAGCTGTGCCTCTGAGGCTGAGGGTCTGTTGCACATTTTGAAATGTGCACATTAAAACTGGTGAGTGTGTGACCGCTTGCAACCCTTTGTCTTACTGGTGATTCCTGATGTATGTTGGGGGGTGCATGTGTGTGTGCTTGGAAGTCAGGACAGCTTTGGAAGTTGATTCTGTCTGTCCACCATGATCCTAGGGATCAAATCCAGAACCCCAGGCATGTACAGCAAATGTCTTTACCTGGTGAGCCGTCTCCCTGGCCCTTGCTTATTTTTTTTTTTATTGTTTGTTTAATTTTGTTGTTGACTTTTAAAAAATCTATACCATTTTTTTCTTTTTATTCATTTGTTTGTTTATTTATTTTTTAAAGATTTATTTATTTATTTATTATGTACGCAGTATTCTGTCTGCATATATACCTGCAGGGCAGAAGAGGGCACCAGATCTCATTATGGATGGTTGTGAGCCACCATGTGGTTGCTGGGAATTGAACTCAGGTCCTTGGGAAGAACAGCTAGTGCACTTAATGGCTGAGCCATCTCTCCAGCCCTTATTTATTTTTTGAGGCAGGGTCCCACTATGTAGTTCTGGCTAGTCTGGAACTCACTATGTCAATCAGGATGGCTTCAAACTCACAGACGTCGTCCTGTTTCTGCCTTCTAAGTATTGAATTCCCTCTAAGGGATTAAAAGTGTGTGCCACCACATCTGATCCTATTGTTTCCTAAATGTGTTGGATTTCAGCAGAATAACCATATAAAGAAATATAGATGTATATGTTGGTAAATAGCTATCTATCTATCTATCTATCTATCTATCTATCTATCTATCATCTATCTATATTTGTTTTTCGGGACAGGGTTTCTTCCTCAGCTTCTCAAGTATTAGAATTACAGGTGTGTGCCATTGTACCTGGTGTATGTGGTTCTGGGAATCAAACTTTGTGCTTATGCATGCTAGGCAAGTAGGCAAGCACTTCTCCAACCGAGCTATACCTCCATCCTAACATGCCTTTCTGTCTATGGCTGTTCTACTCTGAAAGTGCCCAATCTTGAGTGTGCATTTCTTATCCCTCCTGGGGCAGCTTGTGATACCATGGTAGGAGCAGACCTGGATTTGGGTGGTAGTGTGCCAGGAGTGGACTTGATCAGGTCCTCACCATGTGGGTGGTCTCAGCAGTGCAGCCAGGTGTTACTATCCTCCTGGCCATTATACTATCCTAATAATGAGATAGCAGAGTACTCAGGTTATCCTAGCTCCAGGCATATGGCTATTTCACAGAAAGCTGTTAACAATAGGAACTGCAGTGAGTGGTCAGTAGGGGACGGAATCCCTTGGAATTATAAACTGTTATCTAAGAGAATATGGTTTAGAAATTATTATTTATAGATTTGGTGACATCTTCCCAAATGAAAGCCTGGTAAATTTCATACAATGAATAGAGATTAGTATATTTGATTAAAGTGTGATAAGTCTTATGAACATTTTTAAAGATATTTTTGTTTTGTTTTGTTTTTCAAGACAGGGTTTCTCTGTGTATCCCTGGCTGTCCTGGAACTCATTCTGTGGACCAGGCTGGCCTCGAACTTAGAGATCTACTTGCCTCTGCCTCCAGAGTACTGGAATTAAAGGTATATGCCACCACTGCCAGTTTAAGGTAATTGTTTAATGTAGGTAAACATGTATTTTATTTATATCATCAACAGTCCTTGAATTTCTACCACTCCAATGCTAGTGTGCTTTTAGTCTTGTTCAGAAATGTACAGATCTGAATTCTTAGAGCATATTATGTATTCACAGGAAATTAGATAGCTCAGAGATTTTATATGAAACTATTTTATAATTATCATTATTCTTCCTCTCTCTTATACACGTACTTGTAAAGATCTAAGATTTGAAACAATTCAGCATTGGAAGCTAAGGCCTGTGACGTTGCTTTACTAGAGCTCTCTCTATGGAATTTCTTTTCTTACCTTTGCCCTGTGTCCATCTCTCTGCAGGAGCTGACCAGTGCGCTGGTGCATTTGAAGCTGCATCTTTTCATCCAGACCTTCACACTAGCCTTCTTCCCAGCAACAATATGGCTCTTTCTTCAGCTTCTATCAGTCACGCCCATCAATGAATGGCTTTTAAAAGGGTAGGTATGTTTAAACCTTTTTTTTTTTTTTTTTTTTTTTTTT
>NC_022011.1:1293684-1301962 GCF_000317375.1 Microtus ochrogaster
TAGACCAGGCTGGTCTCGAACTCACAGAGATCCGCCTGCCTCTGCCTCCCGAGTGCTGGGATTAAAGGCGTGCGCCACCACCGCCCGGCATGTTTAAACCTTTTGATGGGTATTCTTTTAATGGGGAAGCTCTAGTAACATTATTGTTTCCATGGCAACTACAAACAAAAGGACTTGTATGGTTATAAGGAAAGGAGACCACTTTTAAATTCTGTCTGGGGGAGATGGCTCAGGGGTTGATATCACTAACTGCTCTTCCAGAGGATCTGGGTTCAATTCCCAGCATCCACATTGCAGCTGACAACTGTCTGTAACTTCAAAATTTGACACCCTCACACAGACATACATTCAGGCAAAATACCAGTGCACATAAAAATAAATAAATTAGAAAAAATAAATACTAGCTGTTAAAACAATAGCGTTTCATCAGAGGTTCAGTAAGGAATTGTTTAACAGAATCTTAAAGTAGATCCCTGTGCCTATTTTAAGGTTCCAGAATGTAGACTTTGTGAGTGTATAAAGCGAGTAGGAGAGGACCTAGGGGGCTGGCTCAGTGTTGAGGAGTGCACGCTTGAGGACCTGAGCATGCCTAGAACCCCAGGGCTTTGGAGACAGGAGGTTTTATAGGCTTGCTGGCCACCAGCTTAGTTCCAGTCTCAAGGGAAGAACATGGAGATTGAGAGTATTGTAGCTGCTGCTCTCCTGTGCTCTCTGGGCCTGTACAAACACATGCACCCCGCTGCTTCACAGAGTGAACAGCGGAAGACACTGGAGGCCTCCAGATCAGTCTGCATGGGAATGTAGGCTGTCCACTGGGCCTTACCTTGGCCATCTGTATCTTTTCAAGCATGGACTACCGTGGATGAGTGCAGTGCCCATTTTTAAATCGTACAATAAAAGGATATGTATGCCACAGATGTTTAATTTTTCATTTACTCTGTTGTTGTTTTAGTTGATTTAGCAGTGGATTCATTAGAATCGTTTCTTTCATGACAAATGTTACCATGTTTAATGGAAAGAACTGAACAATTGAAAAATTAATTAGAATAGTTTAAAACTAACCTCACTTGAGCATCATGTTATAGCTGCTAAATCACCGACCCCAGAGCTCAGAGGTTGTCCTCTGAGCCTACCCCTGACACTAGGACTTTCAGTAAAGTTATCTCATAGTTTAGACCTGCTTTTCTCTGTATAAATTGAGGACAGTCACACCTTAACCACACCCTTAATAATGACGTTGACTGTATCAAATCTTTCCATTCATGGCATGATTTCTTTGTGATCCATTTAGCCCTGCTGTGTGCTGGGGATTATTTCTGAAGTTAGAGAAAGTATGTGCTGGTGAATTGCCCAGAGGTGAGAGATACTCAGAGTAGACATCAACAGGCAACAGGAGGGACACAATGAAAATGAGTGACGTCAGAGGAAAGGTGTGCAGTGGGATTGGGTGACCAGGTTTTTGAGGAACTCTCATTCCTCCCAAAGTTCTTGGGAAAGGAAGCAATGTACAAAGGCACTGAGGCGGAAACAAGCCCGGGGAGTTTGTAGACAGGTTCAGCAAAGCAGGCCAGTGGGCATGTCCTGCTCATGTGGCAGAAGGGCGGCAGTATTTAGAGAGCACTGTGCTGAGGACTTATCTGGAAGCTGCAGGAAGCTGCTTCATGGGGTGCAGTGAGGGATGCGAGGCCTGCTTGCATGCGACTCCTGGTCGTGGTGTGGATAGTAGGGGACTTGAGACGAAACCAGGGGAACAAGTGTGGAGGCTAGTGGAATGTGGAAGCGCGATGGAGAGATGAGTGTGGTGGGACTGATTGGAAGTTCGAGTTTCTGTGACCTCTGTCTGGGGAGGCTGTGGCTGTCACCAGGAGATTGAGGCTTCAGGGTTGAGCCACAGCGTGAATGGCAACTTGGGGACACCAGTGGCCTAGAAGTAGGAAGGGAGGTCAGGAGTGTACTTTTCACCATACTGCACTTCAGAGAAGGAGCACTGCCTCTCACGAGGAGAGGTAAAATGCCACATAAATAAGACGACTTCTTTTCAGAGCAGTGATGTAATTCTGTGTACTACGAGTCAGGAAATACTGAGCATCCGCTGTATGTGGGGCATGCAACGAGTAGGAAGATGTTTTTATTTTTCTTCGGGGAACTCCCAATCCAATTGAATACATGCAACATATATATGCTATATGTATGGGATACACACACAGACACACGAAGAATGGTGCTCAACAAGGTTTGTGTTTGCCTAGAGTAGCGGGCTATAAAATGAGGCATTAGTGAGAGACAGAAGATCTCTTTAGGGTCATCCCAGCAGAGTCTTTTAGTACCGGGCTGAAGAATCTGGGGCTTGAGGCTGTTGATAAGAGACCGCTTACAAAAGTGTGAAGCTGAGAGACTCGGGTTCTCAAAGGTGGTCCTCGGAAAGAGCGTTCTGATGGCACCTGATGTCTTTATGAGGAGAGTAGTACCTGTCATCTGTGACGAGGTAGAATTAGGTCGTGTGACCCCGCCAGGATGTCAAAGGGACCCACACTTGCTGTCCCTCATCTAGAGTAATCTCTTCTTAGCTCCTTTTGGTCTCCCTTGGCCTCCCTAGCACGTTTATGTTCTGGGTTGCTCTTCGGTTGCTGGGACAAGCTTTGTGACCAGTAGCAGCTTTGGAAGGGTTCATTTCATATACATCAGGTAAGAGTTCTTTACTGAGGGAAATGAAAGCGGGAGCTCAGGGCAGGAGCCTGGAGGCAGGCACTGAAGCAGGGACCATGGAAGAACGTTGCTTGTATTGCTTGCTGGCTTGCTCTCTGTGCCTTACCTTTCTTAAACAATCCAGGCCCACTTGTGGTGCTGCCCACAGAGTGTTAGGTTCTCCTATATCGTGTAGTAATCAAGAAAATGCCTCACAGACCATGTTATTGGCCAAGTGTATTCAGGCATTCCCTTGATTGAGGTTCCTTTTTCCAAAGTTTTGTCAAGGTGACAGTAGAAACTAGTCAGTTGAGTTAGTTGAAAGGAGGACAGGCTCTCCCTCAGAATCATGGTAGGGAAATGTGGGTAGCAGAGTCGGGTTAGAACGACTCAGCAGTAACGGATGGAACCTTCTTCTGAAGCGCTGTTGTATTTCTCAGGGTTATCATTAGTAATAAGGGTTAATATCAGCTTGATATGTTCTGCTGGCACAGCACTAGGGAGGCTACAGCAGGAAGAGTGGGAATTTCAGGCTCAGGCTATCCTCGGTTACATGGTGAGTTCAAGCCAGGTCAGGTCTCAGAAAACCAGCCCACTAACCAAACAAACAAAAACCAAAACAAATCTTCCCAGATCCCTGTTCTTACTTTATTTGAGTGACAGGCCTCAATTTGTTGCCCAGGCTGGCTTCTCCTGACAGTGTTTGTGTGCTGTTTCCTTGATGAACTTTCCTTCTGGTGAGGCCATGTTCTGTTCAAATACTGCGGAATGGTCTTCAGTTTAGTCCTTAGATTTACTGACCGTAATTTGGCTTTCCTGGCACACAGCTTATTCTCTACACTAACTGAGAGGATAGGCTCACTATCATGACCGTGGACATATGAGCCTTATTTAATAAAAACATATGAAGCAGCTATGGGAATTCACTCTGGGTCTGAATTCAAGAAGTGTGAGATAGTATTACTGCCTCCAACATGACTTTACAACATGAGAATGTTGTTTATATGATGAAAGTTGAGAATTGTAAAATGTAAACTTCTGTTTTATCAAATATTTTTGAGCATTAGATGTCATCTTTAGGCTTTATTTGTTACCAAAAGATCTTCTATAAAAATACAAGGAAGATTTTCTTTTGGGACAGAGGTTCTTTGTGTTGCCTATATTGTCTTTGAGCTTGTGTTCCTTCTGCCCCACCTTCCGCTGAGCTGTGAACACAGGTGTGTACTGCTGTACTAGTTCCACGGGGAGAGATCTATGGCAATAACCCAAGATTATAGTATCTATTTTAATTATCGTTCAGTGATCTCACTTACTATAGCCTGCTTGTTTTTTGAACTCCGTAATCAAAGTTGTGTGTGTGTGTGTGTGTGTGTGTGTGTGTGTGTGTGTGCGCAGTGCTGGGATGGATCATAGACCTGCTGTATTTGATGTGTGCAAAGGATGACACCAGGGCACTGTGCATGTTAAACAAGCACTCTGCCAGCTGAACTAAACCCCAGCCCTTCAAAGTTTAAATAAGTTAAAAAATAAAACCATGTAAACCTGTATAATGTCAGGAGCTCTCTGGGCCCACACGTTTGCTGTATCTTCTGATCCATGTTGTCCCGTAGTGTCTCAGCTCAACACGGAGAGTATACCGACAAACGCTGTTATCTTTGATTTATAACTGGAAATAAGGAACTATTTACAACTGGATTTTCTTTTATTTTTCAGTTTGCAGACAGTAGGTTGCATGCCTCCCCCTGTGTCTTCTGCTGTGATTTTAACCAAGGCAGTTGGTGGAAATGAGGTGAGTCATGGGAATATAACCTTATCTAAACACAAGTGTGCGCTGTGCTTCTGTGTGGCTCAATCATTGCAGAGAACTGTGAGCTGCTTATGAACAACATGGCTGTTTGCATGCACCGAGGCTGAAACTGGTGATGTGTGGAACTAGAGTTTCTAATGAATGCAAGAGAGAGGAGTGAAATGGAGATGGTGACCTTCCTATCTCAGTGGGAAGTTGAGGGATGAAGGGCAGAGTCCAAACTCACTGACTCGAGGCTGTGGCCACTTCCTAAAAAAAAAAAAGATAAATTGAATTATTGGGTTAAGTATGTTTATAAATATAGATGATATCAAATAAGAAATAAGACCACATTTCTAGGATGAGTTCAAAGAAATTCCCCAACTGTGCAAGAGTTCACTTACAGCTGTTCAGAAGCTCCTTCCTCAGTTGAAAGGCCCCAAAAAGTTATCCTAAAGGACCTTCCTTTCGCCCTCCATTTTTATGTGAAAAAAGTCATCGTGGGGAGCTGGAATAGTGTTTCCCATTCATCCCTAGGGTTCTGCTTCCTTAGCACATCCTATAGTTTCCATCCACTTACTGCTTCTAAAAAACACCTAGCGGAATGTCTGCTGCATTCTTTTAAAAAATAGCTATGTTAATCTTACTACATGTGATAAACTCTACACATATCTATCATCTAGATATCATCTATCGATCATATCTGTCATCAGTCTGTCATTGATGTGCCCAATTATACACTATTTATCAATTTACCACCTATCTATAAATTATTCATCAATATCTACTATCATCTAATTTATGATATGATCCTTGTATCATTTATCTATCTACCTACTTATCATTTTTGAACCAATATTTATTATCTATCTAGCTATTATCTATTTATTCATCTATTTATCTATGTATCCTTTACTTGCCATTTGTCTGTCTATCCTCTCCCTATGTCTGTAAAATCATCATTTAAAGTGAAGACAGGCATCATGGTTGCATATTTTTTCTAGCACTGTTTAGCATCTTGGAGCAGGAATGGAATGAAGTAGGAATGCTCACTTGAGCATTTTATTTGCCACTCAGTTTGGTATATCTAATTTAGAGCCTGAGTTAATTCGCTCTAAGATGTTATGTATCTCACTTTTTTTTTTTTTTTTTTTTGGTTTTTCGAGACAGGGTTTCTCTGTAGCTTTGGAGCCTGTCCTGGAACTCCCTTGGTAGACCAGGCTGGTCTCGAACTCACAGAGATCCGCCTATCTCTGTCTCCCAAGTGCTGGGATTACAGGAGTGCGCCACCACCACCCGGCCTCTATCTCACTTTTTTGAATGCAGTTTCCTTAAGAGGAACGGCTAGACTGCAGTTATGAGCATCCCCTCGCCTCCTGTGTCCACTCTGTGCCACTCTCAGAGTCCTGAAGTTGGTAATTGTGAAGAGCAGAGATCTCTTGCTTTCAGCCGGGGGGTAGGGAATTCCGGGGGGGAGACCTACATTTGCTGAGCTCTTCCTTGGTGTACCATCCATCGCCTGGTTGAAGAGGGAAGAGAAAGCAGGAGAAGGACCTCATAGCCTTAAGCCCCTTTTTATTTAGAATTAATTTATTCTTGAGGGCGAATCTCCCCTGCACCTCTCCTTAGGATGCAGCACCCAGTGTTAGAGAAGTGGTTCTCAAACTTCCCTTTAATATGATTCTGCGTGTTTTCATGACCCTCCAACTATAAAATATTTTCATTGCTACTTCGTCACTGTCGTTTTGCTTCTGTTATGGATTGTAATATAAATATCTGATATGGAGGGTGGTCTTCGACAACCCCTGTGAAAGGGCTGATTAACCCCAAAGGGGTCGCTCACAACCCACAGATCGAGAGACGCTGTGTCAGAGGTTAAGTTTCCAGTGAGTAAATTCTGGGGGTACACTCACTTTACCTTTTGTTCTTTGGAGATGGGGTCTTGCTATGTTGCCCAGCCTGGCCTTGAGCCCCACAGGCTCAAGTGATCCTTCTGCCTCTGCCTTTCCAACAGTAGTTAGTGGCTGCAGACTTGCTGCTACATCTGCTGTGGGGGACTACTCAAAAGCCTAGCACCCTGCAAAGTCTCCTTTGTCCCTTTGTCACCCCTTCCTCTCGCCCTCCTAGCACCTCTCTTCAGGGTGCAGGTGACCTTGGATCTGTTTCTGTCACCTTACATCAGCTTGCATATCCCAGAGTTTTATGGAATAGAACTGCGCAGTATTCCTTTTGGTGCTGTTTTCTTTCCTGACTTCTAGTACTTGTTGTAATTATTTTGTGTTCATCGATCCTTTAGGCTTTTATTTATTAAATGATTTTGATTCTGGGTGGTGTTCTGCAGGGGTGCAGATTGTTTATCCACTCACCTGTTGATAGACACGTGGACAGTTTCCAGTCTGGAGGGGTGAGTGTTCATGCACAACACCTTTTTTTTTTTTGTTTGTTTTTGTTTTTTTGAGACATGGTTTCTCTGTAGCTTGAGCCTGTCCTGGAACTAGCTCTTGCAGACCAGGCTGTTCTCAAACTCACAGAGATCCGCCTGCCTCTGCCTCCCGAGTGCTGGGATTAAAGGTGTGTGCCACCACAGCCTGGCCTCATGCACACTTTTTAACCGGACATGCACTGCTATTTAATATATTAGTGGAATAGTTGGGTCCTTTGATTTTTTTTTATTGCCTTTGGATCAAAAAGTGTCATCTTTATATAATTTATATCCTGTTCATAGTTTCTGAAATGGATAGTTTCTAACACTGCACAAAACTCTTTCTGTATCAAAATGGAGGTTTAACTGTTGATAGAAATTTCCAAAGTAGTTGTATTGTTTTACATGCAAATGTTCTGCAACCTGGTCATCACTCAATCTTGTCAGCTTTAAATTTTTAACATTCTTATATATCCATAGTGTTTTCTCATTATGGTTTTAATTAAATTTGTGTATCCTAGTGACTAATAGTGTTAGTATCTTAATTGTGCTTATTCACCCTCTGTCTAAATGTCTTCTTGGCCAAAGTGCCTATTAAATCTTTGGCTCATTTTTTAGAATTGAATGGTTTGCTTTCCTATAAGCATTGAGAAATTTATGTGTTTTGATATAGAGCTCTTCATCAGATATATACACTGTCAGCATTGTCCCCAGTCTGTGTCTTGCATTTCACTTCTATCGGTGTGACATGCAAGATGCTAAAGACAGGAAAAGGTGTTTGGATTCTGCTGTGTTTTGATGGCATATGATGTGCTGATGTGTACATGTGACTCAAGGGAAAATGAGGGTCCAGACTGATTCCAGAGGTTTGGACTGAGCAGTGGAGAACATAGTGTTGCTCATGGAGAATACTGCTGGGTGGGATCGGGTTTTAGAGAGTGCTAGCCTAGGATGCTAGGGT
Source organism: Microtus ochrogaster (assembly GCF_000317375.1). NCBI lineage: Eukaryota > Metazoa > Chordata > Mammalia > Rodentia > Cricetidae > Microtus > Microtus ochrogaster. The sequence continues at coordinate 1,301,539 of NC_022011.1, forward strand.
ATGATGGGATTCCTAAGATTTCCAAGTCTCGGTAGTAAAGCCTACACATTTACTCACACTTGCGCATATTTATTCCTTGCTCATAATTTGTACTCCTAATGGTTTAACAGGGAAGTCTGGAGGTGCTCTTGTCTGGTCGGAACAAAATTTGCAAGGAATTCAGAGTTTTCAGCAGCCAAAACTTAGGGTGGGAAGGGAGAAACTGATATCTGAAAACCACAGACTGAACTCTCCTTACCGAGGCTGGCAGTGCTGCCTGGAGTTCTATAGAGCTGTAAATTGCCATTGGATGTTGGGAACTGAAGTCGGGTCTCCTGTAACAGCAGTGTGCTCTTGAGTGTGCATGCTGGGAACTGAAGCTGGGTCCCCTATAACAGCAGTGTGCTCTTGAGTGTGCACTCTGGGAACTGAAGCCGGGTCCCCT
>NC_022011.1:1303342-1336853 GCF_000317375.1 Microtus ochrogaster
AGCCGGGTCCCCTGTAACAGCAGTGTGCTCTTGAGTGTGCACTCTGGGAACTGAAGCCGGGTCCCCTGTAACAGCAGTGTGCTCTTGAGTGTGCATGCTGCGGCCCTAGCAGTGCACTTCCCACAGTGCTTCTCTCTGCAACGTTGTTAAGTGCCTTGGGGGAACATAGTTTTCAGTTATTTATATGCCTTCCATTTAAGATTATTTCTTTTTTATTTTATGTTTTATGTGCATTGGTGTTTTGCCTACATGTATGTCTGTGTAAAGGTGCCAGATCCTCTGGAACCAGAGTTAGAGACAGTTGTGAGCTTCCATGTGGGTGCTGGGAATTAAACCCGGATCCCCTGGAAGAGCAGTCAGTATTCATAACCTCTGAGCCATCTCTCCAGCCTCTATTAATTATTTCTTTTTTAAAAATTGTTTTTCTTGAACTGTATATTTTTCTCTGATAACCTCCCTTCTTCTCCCCTCCCCTTCTACCCTTTCCCATGGTTTCCATGCTCCCAATTTATTCAGGAGATCTTGTCTTTTTCTGTTGTAGGAATTCCTACTGCCAGTAGCCTTTAAGTTACCCGTCCACTTGGCCGTGGCCTCTTATACTATATATGCTCATGTAAACCTTGCGTCCAGCCTCTTTTCTGGCTGCGGTATTCAGTTGCCGTTCCTCATTCCAGCAAAGGATTGTGATCTGTGATTCTATCCCTAAATAAATAACCTTTTATTACACTCAATTCTGAGCTAGTGTAAGATTTCTTTTTTACTGTCTGTCTTCATTTTTATACTTTCCATGAAGATTAGATCTATGTATATCTCTCTTAGGGTCCTTAGGGTTGTTTTCTAGGTTCTCTGGGATTGTGAATTATAGGCTTTTTTTTATGTCTAAAAGCCATTTACGAGTGAGTATGTATGATATTTGTCCTTCTGGATCTGGGTTACCTCACTCAATATGATAGTTACTAGATCCATCCATTTGCTCACAAATTCCAAAATGTCATCATTTTTTTCTGTTGTATAGTATTCCATTTTGTAAATGTACCACATTTTTCTTATCCATTCTTCTGTTGAGGGGCATTTAGGTTGTTTCCAGGTTCAGGCTATAACAAACATTGCTGCTATGAACATAGTTGAGGACATGTCCTTGTGGTATGATTGAGCATCCTTTGGATATATACCCAAAAGTGGTATTGCTGGGTCTTGAGGAAGGTTGTTTCCTAATTTTCTGAGAAATCACCATACTGACATCCAGAGGGATTGTACCAGTTTGCACTCCCACCAGCAAAGCAGAATTGTTCCCTTTTCCCCACAACCTCTTCAGCATAAGCTGTCATCAGTGTTGTTGATCTTGGCCATTCTTACAGGTGTAAGATGGAAATCTCAGATCTGTTTTGATTTGCATTTCTCTGATGGCTAAGGATGTTGAGCATTTCCTTAAGTGTCTTTCAGCCATTTTAGATTCTTCTTTTGAGAGGTCTCTGTTTAGATCTGTACCCCATTTTTTATTGGATTATTTGTTCTTTTGATTACCAATTTCTTGAGTTCTTTGTGTATTTTGGAGATTAGCCCTCTGTCTGATGTAGGATTGGTGAAGTTTTTTTTTCCCATTTAGTAGGCTGCCAATTTGTCTTGTTGACCATGTCCTTTACAGAAGCTTTTCAGTCTCAGGAGGTCCCATTTATTAATTGTTTCTCTCAGTGTCTATGCTACTGGGGTTCTATTTAGGAAATGGTCTCCTGTGCTAATGCATTCAAGTGTACTTCCCACTATGACATTCATTGTGGTTGGTTTTATGTTGAGGTCTTTGATTTATTTGGACTTGAGTTTTGTACATGGTGATAGATATGGATCTATTTTCATTTTTCTACATGCTGAGATGCAGCTTTGCCAGCACCATTTGTTGAATAGGATTTCTTTTTTTCATTTTATATTTTTTTCTTCTTTGTCAAAAATGAGGTGTTTGTAGGTGTGTGGATTGATATCTGGGTTTTTGATTCAATTCCATTGGTCTTTCTGTCTGTTTTTATGCCAATACCAGGCTATTTTCAGTACTGTAGCTGTGTAGTAGAGTTTGAAGTCAGGGATTGTGATGCCTCCAGAAGTTCCTATTTTGTTCAGGATTGTTTTGGCTTTTCTGGATTTTTTGTTTTTCTGTATGAAGTTGAGTATTGTTCTTTTGAGGTCTGTGAAGACTTTTGCTAGGATTTTGATGGGCATTACATTGAATCTGTAAATTCCTTTTATTATTTTTGCCATTTTTGCTATGTCCCAAGAGCATAGGAGATTTTTCCATTTTCTGGTGTCTTCTTCAATTTCTTTTTTCAAAAAAGTTCTTGTTATACAAGTTTTTCACTTGTTTGGTTAGAGTTACTCCAAGTTATTTTATGTTATTTGTGGCTATTGTGAAGGGTAATGTTTCTCTGATTTCTTTTTTAGCCCACTTATCATCTGTGTAAAGGAGGGCTACTCACTTTTTCGAGTTAATCTTGTATCCTGATACAAGGAGTATTATGAAGGTGTTTATGAGCTGTAGAATATCTTTGGTAGAAATTTTGGGGTCACGAGTATCACATATCATCAGCAAATAGTGAGTGTTTGACTTCTTCTTTTCCGATTTGTATCCCCTTTATCTCGTTTTGTTGTCTTATTGCTCTAGCTACAATCTTAAGTACTATATTGAATAGATATAGAGAGAGTGGACAACCTTGTCATGTTCCTGATTTCAGTGGGATCACTTTGAGTTTCTGTCCATTTAGTTTGATGTTGGCTGTTGGCTTGCTCTATATCGCCTTAATTAGGTTTAGGTATGTTCCTTTTATCCCTGCTCTCTCCAAGACCTTTATCATGAAGGGATGTTGTGTTTTGTTAAAGGCTTTTTCAGCTTCTAATGAGATGATCATGTGTGTGTGTGTTTTTTTTTTTCAGTTTGTTTATATGGTCGATTACATTGACAGATTTTTGTATGTTGTACAGTCCCTGCATCTCTGGGATGAAGTATGTTTGTCCACCACTTGTTCATAGTGGATGATTTTTTCTGATGTGTTCTTGGATTAGATTTGCCAGTATTTTATTTAATATTTTTGCATCAATTTTCATCAGTGAGATTGGTCTGTAATTCTCTTTCTTATTAATTCCATTTCTTAGTTGTGTCTTTGTGTGGCTTGGGTATCAGGGTAATTGTAACCTCATAAAAAGCCTTTGGCAATATTCCTTCTGTTTCTCTTGTGTGGAACAATTTGAGGAGTATTGGTATTATTTCTTCTTTAAGAATCTTGTAGAATTCCTAGCTGAAATTATTATTATTTTTTTTGGTTGGGAAACTTTTGATGATTGTTTCTATTTCTTTAGCAGTTATAGGTCTATTTAATTTGCTTATCTTTTCTTGATTTAATTTTGGTGATATTTATCTAGAAAATTGTCCATTTCCCTTAAGTGTCCCAATTTTGTGAAGTACAGGTTTTTGAAATATGACCCCTTAATGCGTCTTTTGGTTTTCCACTCTGTCTGTTGTTATGTCCCCCGATTTTGGATTTTGTTAATTTGGATATTCTCTCTCTGCTTCTTGGTTAGTTTGGATAAAGGTCTATCTATTTTGTTGAATTTTGTTGAAGAACCAACTATTTGTCTCATTGATTCTTTGTACTGTTTTCTTTGTTTCTATTTTGTTGATTTCAGCTCTCAATTTGATTATTTCCTGACATCTTGACCTCCTGGGTGAGTTTGCTTCTTTTTGTTGTAGAGTTTTCAGGTGTTCTGTTAACTCAGTAGTGTAGCATTTTTCCAGCTTCTTTATGTAGGCATTTAGTGCTATGAACTTTCCTCTTAGCACTACTTTTAGTGTGTCCTATAAATTTCGTTATGTTGTGTGGTCATTTTCTTTGAATTTTAGAAAAGCTTTAATTTCTTTTTTTATTTCTTCCTTGAGCCATAGGTGATTTAGTTCAGCAGCATTCTTAATTTCCATGTGTTTGTGGCCTTTCTGGAATTAGTATTACTGTTGAATTTTAATTTAATCCATGGTGATTCTATATATGCTGGAATAACCCCATGTATCTTATATATATACTGAGTTTTCCTTTGTTACCTAGTATGTGGTCAATTTTTGAGACGGTTCCATGAGGTGCTGAGAAGGTATATTCTTTTATGTCTGTTAAGTCCATTTGAGTCATAACATTTGTTAGTTCCCTGATTTCTCTGTTAATTTTCTTTCTGACAGACCTGTCCAATGGTGAGAGTGGGGTCTTGAAGTCTCCCACTATTAGTGTGTAGGGTTTCATGTGTGGTTTAAGCTTTAGTAGTATTTATTTTACATATGAGGGTGCCCTTGTATTTGGGGCATAGATGTTCAGTATTGAGATTTCCTCTTAATGGATTTTTCTTGTGACTATTATAAAATGTCCTTCTTTGTCTCTTTTGATTGCTTTTAATTTGAAGTCTATTTTGTTAGATATCAGTGTAGCTACACCAACTTGTTCTTAGGTCCATTTTATTGGAAAATTTTTTCCCACCCCTTTATTCTGAGGCGATATCTGCCTTTCAGGTTGAGATGTGTTTCTTGTATGCAGTATATGGATGGATTCTGCTTTTGTACTGTTAGCCTTTGTCTTTTTTAGGTGAGTTGAGTCCATTTATATTAAGGGATATTAATGACCAGTGTTTGCTATCTCCTATATTTTTAGTTTTCATTGTTGGTGATGCTAATTTGTGTGTTTTTCCCTTCTTTGGGATTTGCTGCCGTGAAATCATCTATGTCTGTGTTTTAGTGGCTGTAGCTAGCTTCCTTGGGTTGGTGTTTTTTTTTTTTTTCTAGTACTTTGTGTAGGGCTAGGTTTGTGGCTAGGTATTGTTTAAATCTGGTTCTGTCATGGAATATCTTGTTTTGTCCATGTATGATGATTTAAAGTTTTTCTGGGTATAGTAGTCGGGGTGGCATCTGTCTGACCACGACCTTCTGACTTTCATTGGCTCCATTCAGAAGTGGATAAGGCCAGGGCAAGTTGGGAAGAGCTTACCCTGGTAATTGGAACACTGCAGTAGCCTCCCCCCCTCCCCCTGCAAAATAGGCTACCTGTAGGCATGCTATTAGATTTTCCTGCCACCCTCCCCCCCACCCCAAGATAAATTGTATGCACCAGTTGCATGAGTACTGACCAGACAGAGTAGTGATCTTGAGTTTTTCTTGCCTCAGTCAACCCTGCCTGATGAGTTTCACTGTCTGCTGGATGGGCCTCACTATTCTCTTTCTTTTTTCACAGTATAAATCCGTTTTGTCTGCAAGTGGTGTCTAAACTTGTATACACATCTGTGCTCACCTTCCAGCCTCAGAAATAGAACTTGGTGCTTGAGCTCAGTTAAGCAGCCAGTTCACCATTTTCATTTTTATCATAAGGAACAAGGAGGAGAATTGTGTCACGGAGAAGAGTCATCTTTTTCTCACCTTTTTGCAGGCCTGTAACAGAAGCTAGATTGATGAGAAAAAGCATAGCAAACTTGCTTAACCCAAGTTCTACGTGGCATGGGAGAGGCTTCAGAAATGGGGACCCAAAGGCTCGGGAGACTGCATTTTTATGTATCCAAAGCAAGAGTCATACAGTGAGGGAAGGACACGATTGAATTGTGGCTATAGCTAGGTATGGTGGTGCTGGGGGATGTGTTCAAAGGTCTGCTGGGCCCACATTTGTTTTAGTGTCCCTGTAGGAAGACCTTCTTTGCCTCTCTGTCCCCAGGAGCGGAGTAAGGATGTCCTTCATGAGGATCTTGGGGAAAGAAAGGAGGTCAGTGGGTGATCTCTGGTTTTACGACCTACTTGCCAAAAAGAAGGAGGGGAGAGGAGGCTAGACTCCTTTGATGGCTTTTCTGTTCCCCCGATAATAGGTTTCTATTCCATCACAGATTTGTCTGCCAATACACGTAAGCTGGTCAAGCTGAACTGAAAAAGTAACAGCAGATTTATTTGAGCAAATCAACTCCTGGGTGGAATCTCCAGTCCCAGAGATGAAGGCTGGAGAAGCTGCATGCCTGGACTGAAGCAGGGGCTTATATAAGTTGTAGGCTAGGGGTGAGGACATGTCTTCCACAAGCTGAGTTTATACCCAAGTGTGATCAAAAGCTGACTGCTTTAGGCAGGGACTTGGGTAGTGGCAACTTCAGGGAGGAAGCTGCAGTAGCTGCCAAGCACAAGGAACTGGGCTCTTTGGTGCTTTCCCTTTGTTCAGAGATTTCTCTGGGTGGGCAGGGTTTGCAGATACAGGACTGGGGCTTTCCTGATCATGCAGGGGCAGATGGAGGTTCCAAAGAGCATCCTTGTTTCTCGGTGAAAAGTTACTGCACCCCATAAGCCTCTCTGCTCCACAGCAATCCAAATCAGACCAAATCAAAGCACATTAGAAAAAGCCCATGTTTAAAGGGTAAAACGCTTCGGCTGATTTTCCAGCCTCCCAGAGAGGAGGTGGGGAAAAGGGACCACAAACCCACAAGTCTGCTTTTTGGAGGTGGGGATGGTGGAGGGGGTGGAGGGACATTTAAATACCCTGTGGGAGTGGTCTTGGGCATCTCTGGAGGGAGGAGTCATCATTTGGCAGGCTTTATGTGATGCAGCAGGGTTTGAAGAGAGATTGGGGAGGGGGTTTGGAGTGGAGCTTCCACCGGAATGCTCAGTCCTGGCCTCCTCAGCTCAGGAAGGACTCCACTGAGGAGGCCACATCCTGATGGGGCTTGTGCACTTCTGTTTGTCTGCTTAGAGACCTTCAAGATCCCCAGCTCAGGTTAGAAACTACACAAAAACAGAAGAGAGAGTGAGATCATCTTAGAGGGACTTTTTCATTAAATTATTGTTTTCTTATTTTAGTGTAGAAAAGTCCCTTATATACACAGTGGATTGAGTGCGGCCTGGGAAGCTGCATTGCATTTGCTATGAGGAGGCATTAGGTTGTTGTCTCCTCTAATTTAGGGTTAGGAGAGCGTGCTTCTTTTCAAATGGAAATAGAGTTGAATTGCTTTAATTATATAGTATTTATAAGGTAGAAGGATTTTAGACTCCTTTGATAATATACATTTAAGTTCAAAATACATTTATAGAAACATTTTGATTTGGAATATGTGTGTGATTTATCCATGGGGCTGGTGTCCAGATCTCTTTAAAGGAGATTCAAGAATGTCCCCTGAGCAAAGATCTGTATTACGCAGGTGAACTCTTTAAGTCACAGGTGAAGATCATGGCTACCTGGGTGTATTTAAAAAAGGTTCTCTGACTGCTTGGAAAGCAAATGAAGCCCTCATTACCAACTTTAAATGAGCAGCTCAGAGCTCTTTGCTAGAGGTGAAAGGTCAAGTTCATCACAGTCCAACTGGAGAGAGAAAGTTCAGTTCCTGGCTTACCTGGGGAGGCATGAAACACTTCAGGGTTATTTTGCATTATCAGTTGGGAGTTGGCTTTGCTAATCCAATGCATGAAGATAGTGTTCATTGAAACATTTATAAAGGCAGTCGGAGCAAATCTGACCCACCCTGGGAGGACTTGGAGGAGAGAGAAACCCACCTGTCAGTCACCGTCTTCAGCAATCACTTGTAGCCAAAGTTCCTTGCTTTCTCCTTCGTTCAATGTTGATACTCATGCTTTTGTGGGTGCCGGAAAGTTAATGGCATGTGGGAGGAATGTGGTGGCTGAAAGGCCGTGGGTGTTGGGCTCTCAGCCTCTATCCTCACCAGTGGGGCGGGCGGACAAGTCCCTTAGTTGGAAGGACAACAGTAGTAGCTACAACAAAGATTCTGTCTCCCTCTTCCCTTTTCACATTTAACTCCAGTGCACTTTCTGCTTTGGGTTGGATTCTTAGAAGCACCAAAAAGAGCTGACTGGCTCCAATTTAAACCGTTGTACATGTGGTCAAAATATACTTTCTCAAGGGTTTTTTGTCTGCCTCAAACTCACTTAACTCTAGTGCCGTTCAGTCTACCTTCCATTCTCCACAAGGGGCAAAAGAGTTCCCTTCGTGACTTTTGGTCCCCAAGTTTGGTGGCTAAAAATCACTTCTGTCCTCTATGGCTTAAGTCTTTGATACCATGATTCTCCTTTATCTTATGTCTGTTTTGCTGCCACTGTTCTCTGTGTAGGGCCCAGGGCAGCTTGGTATAAGACAGGCTCTATAGAGACCAACCAGAAAGTAGTCCTGAGTCTCAGTTTATCCCAAAGCAGCACCTGACTCCAGAAAAGACCACAAGCTGGGACCACCCAGGAAAGAACCATCCAAAGGGAAAGTACCCTACATTCCAAAGGAAATTTATGTTCCAACAATTGTAGGTAGGATCACCTGATTTCACCAGGGCACTCTTAGACAAATGTTAGCCAATCAGGGATCCTGAACCTTAAAAATCCCTTACCCCAACCCCTGCTATTTTAAAAACCCTACCCAACTGGGCTCAGGGCTCTCTGATCATCCAATGCATTGACACGTGGAGAGTCCGAGTTCAAACTTGAATAAGAACAAAGGCTCTTTGCTTTTACATATGATATTCAGTCTCCACGTTGGTTTTAGAGTGACTCCATTAACTGGGTATAACAGTCTGAATTTGTTCTTTTGTGTTGCTTTACTTCTTTATGTTTAGTTCTTTCCTGCCCCAAGGGGAGTGGATTCCAGAGACCCAATCTTGAAGAATTTCAGCCCCCCCCCCAGTCCTGTTTCTAAGTCCTCCTCTCTAGGGCTCAAGCATATGACCTGCACTTTTGTGTAGCACTTTGATTAGGGTTGTTGTGCTCTTGGGTGAAGAGGCAACAAGGCCAGCTTAAGCTGTTGTGATGTGGTTCTTCCCAGCTGTGCTCATCCCAGCTGTGAGTGTGCAGACCGCTCCTGCCCTAGAGTCAAGTTACTTGTCCTTTGCTGAACTATTGGTTCCAGTAAACCCAGGACCTCTCTGACCTTGCCTTACTCTTTCAAGGAACAGTGGTGATTATGTACTTATTTCACAGTTGATTTACATGGCCCTGATTGGTTTGCACACGTTCCTGCTTGCAAAGTGTGAGGGCATAGTTAAGCAAACACCAGCATTGCTTTTAGAACAGGGCCTTGTCACCCATGAAAGTCATTTTGTTTTCTGAATTTTGTCTTTCCTTATCCTTCTCTTCCAGACCAGGTCTTGCTGTGCCTTGACTGGCCCCGAACTCATTCTGTGAATTTCTGTAGTCTAGCTGGTGTTGAAGTCATGGTCTCCCTGTCTCAGCTTCCGGGGTGCTGAGATTACAGGATGGCAGCACCACACCCAGCTCGAATATTACTTTGAAAAGTCTTCATTCTTCTAAATTTACTCACCTAGTTGCTTTATTCATTAAAGATAATGCTTGTGATAGCTTTGTGTGCACAGTGCCTTTTTAAGACTGAACCATGTGTTAGGCTACCTGCGTTTCCTCGTTTGTGCGAATCTATTTTAGCGAGCCTGTTGTGGGACATATTCAGTCTGTGAGCAGAAGTATTTCTCATTTACTTATCTACCTAATACAGGCCTGGAGACAACGTGCTCTCAAATGCGCAGACCATAGCAGATTAGTTCTGAAATACAGTCCAAGAAACTAACTCTATGAGGTAAAGTATAGTTATGTGTTTATAGCGACCCACTGTGGCTTAAGTTAGTCACGGGTTAGCTTATGAAAAGCGTTTCCCAGTGTGGGTGACACTCCTTGTGGAGAACAGTGAGACCTGGGCAGCCTTCACTTTGACTTGAGTTTGTAGTAAGTTCCCTATCAGCCTTGCTCATCCTTGCTCATAAAGACTCACTATGGGACTGGCAAGGCCATTCAGGTAAAGGCACTTGCTGCCAAGCCCGACAACTGTGAGTGCCTGGAACACACATGATGGGGTTAGAAAACTGACTCTGCAAGTTATCGTCTGAATGCCTCGTGTACACTATGACGTGCTTCTGTCCACTCGTATATGCACACATCCATACAAAATAAGTAAATGTCATGAAAATTGAAAATATCACACACACAGTATCTTTGTCTAAGGAAATTGCTGGCATGTACTTACTCTTTTTCTGATTTTGTCTGTAGCTTGTTAGCCCCAAGGGGCCTAGCAAGGTATGCAATCCTATATGCACAATAAGATATGGCTGCCCTTGTAGCAGCCCTCGTACTCAGAAGCAAGCTAATGCTTGCTGGTGTCAGTGCTCATGCTCAGTGGCTGGCAGTACGAGTCCCTGTAGTCTGCAGAACAGTCTTTCGAGGTAGGCACTGTGTTTGTCCCCTGTTTTACAGATGAGAAAAATGGGGCCAGAAGGAGATCAAGAAGCTGCTCAGGGTTGTACAAGAATTGAGGAGCTCGCATGTAAACCCTGGTTAGCTCTTTGGCTTCTCTGCCTGTGATCCTTTACCTTATGCTGCCTTGTCTGTCATGGCTTAGTGCCTGAATCACCTTGGTGGGAAAAATAAAGGTCGCCCCAGAGTAGACCAAAAGCCCTTGACTTGGTAAAAGTGACCTATAAGAAACTGTTGGTTGGGTTTCTCTTTGACTTTAGGAAGAACTGCCCGTCTCTGTTCCAAGGCCCTCTGGTCTCCCCTGCAGCCACACGTGAGCTAGCACAGTGCACTGTGAAGACCTGTGTGTCTCACTGAAGCTTTCAGATGATGGCAGGGATGGTGTTTTTTCTCCACAGCGTAGCTGCTGTGCCCAGTGTGTGGAGGAGCAGTAATGCACCTCCAAATAATGAATATTTGTTCAAATAGATGAGCGCTCTGGAAGCTTTAAAATCTAGCCCCATGAAGTGTCTGGGGTTAGCTGTGCCTGTTAGTTATTTTTCTGCTGCTGTGATGCACTCTGCAACCACGGCAGCTTCAACAAGAGTTTATTTCGGCTTTTTCTTCCAGAAGATTAAAAGTTCCTCTTGAAGAGAGTTGTGTGGTAGCCAGGCATGACAGCAGGAGCAGGCAGTTGAGCGCGTGCATATTAAAATGGTGTACTTACTCCAGCAAGTCTTTCCCTCCCATACGTACTTCAAGCCCTCCTCCTCCCAAACAGCACCAGCTAAAAACCAAGTGTTCAAATATGGGAGCTTACCGGGGACGTTCTCATTCAGACCACCACCCTCTCCAGCCACACTTTGCCCTATGTCAAACCTTTACAGAAGAATCAGGATACATACTTGAAAAGTTTTCTTTGGTCACATATACCTGCTTTACTTTGTCTCCTCACAGGCAGCCGTAGCCTTAGGTGCTAGCCTTGTGCCTGCAAGGGAAAAACACTTTGAGTGGATGAAAGTGAGAGATTTCCATAGCTGACATGGTCTAGAGAAAATAAATGACTAACTTCCCTGATGTTAGCTGTGCATTTTCAGAACCATCAAGGAATGCAAAAACACGCACAACAGTTTTAGGTGAATGGACCCTCTTCTGTCTTCTTCTCTGGTAGCTTTGGATGATGTTAAACTGTCTACTTACATAAATATCTTCTGTGGAAAAAATGATGTGGACATTAGATAACATTGGCAGATACTCAGCCCCCCAAAACCAACCAACCAAACAAACCAAGTTTCTCAATTAGTATTGCTCTTAGGGTTATTAGCGCTGTGATGAAACACCACGACCAAAGCAGCTTACGTTTATTTAAAGGCTTACATACTCTGGATCACAGCACGAGGACAGCCACAGGTAGAGAGGCACTGTGCTAGTGGGAGAGTCGGAGGGAGAGGCCCACTCTGTCTCAGGAGCATTGCTCCCTTCAGGATGAGAAGCTTCTGCACCTCAGACAAGAGATCGCTGTCCTGCATTGTCTTTGGTTTCAGAGATCCAGACTATCAGGAAGCCAGTCCTACCCAAATATTTCTCCCTTATCAGCTGCTATAAATAGTACTGGAAACTTTAGTAAGATACCACACGTGCTTTCTAAGATTGTTTAAATAAAGAGAAAAATTAAATGCACAAGAAACTTCTACTGTGTGCCTACATTTCTCCTGAATCCATAAGGTTATATGAAATGTATCTTGCCTCTCTCTGTCTCTGAGTGTATAGTGCTTAATGCAATCTTGTCAAATGCTTAATTTAACATTGTGAATACATGTTGCAAATTGCAAAACATCGTAAGTTATTGCCATCGCTATTAGAAGTCTGGCTTATAAAGTAATAGTGATTAGAGAGGCTGTAGGATGGAGTTAATTGGCGATAAATTAATCATTGCTCTCTAGACAGATTATCTAAATGACTTGCACTTTCTAATTGAATATTGCATTGTCTTATTGACTGGTAGGTTATTACTTCGAAGCTTAGGAATTCAATGTACTGTTTTTCCTGTTGGTTTAGAAAATCATGGTTTCTTTTCAGAAGAAGCTCAGGAAAACTCATTTTCTCTCTTTGACTAAGTTGGTTCACACAATTCTTTCACTTCATAAGCCTGAGAGAGAGAATTACACAGGTTTACCTGATTTTTACAAAAATGTATCTTCATTTTTTTCATTTTCTGTATTTTAGTGTGTGTGTATTTGCCACTTGCATACATTTTGCATGCTGGAGGTGCTCACGGTGGATGTCAGAGTAGAAAAGGGAGTTGGATTTCTTGGCCCTGGAGTCACAGGCAGGTGGGGTGGGGGTTCCTTGATGTTGGGAGCCCACTCTAAAGCAGCAAGTGCTTTTCCCACTGACCCCTCTCTCCAGCCCCAGTTACTTCACTTTTTATCTTTGCATTTTTAAAATGTCCTTTAAACCAGGGTATGGTGGCTTCCGATTGGAATCCTAGTACTTTGGGAGGCTGAGGGCAGGGTGATAATTGTGAATGCCAGGTCATTCTGGGCTCCAGAGTAAGGCTGTCTCAAAGGAAAAGTACCTCTATCTTCTGCGTGTATTTCCAGTGTTGTCCCTCCTCCCCCTCCCCACCTTTCTGTGGAGGTCAGAGGTTAGTTTTCAACAGTCAGTTCTCTCTTTCTACTGTGGGTTTTGGGGAGAGAGTTCAGATCCTTGGGCTCGCATATGTTTTTGTGCGCTGAGCTGTCTGCTGGCCCTCTAGCTGTTTCATTTCTTCACCCCCTGAGCTCAGTTTTCCTTAGAGGGGTCTGCATGGCTCTTGGTTCCTTGTTGTTACTATCATTATTGTAATTTGAATCTCTTCCTCTGGGCATAACCATTTTTTTCAGACCAATGTGGGACTTTCTCTGAAATGTCCAAGTCCTCATCCTAGACTTGCAATGACTTATGACACAGTGTCTTCTTCAAGACGCTGCTGTGGTCGTGCAGCCTGCTGGAGCGGTGGTACTTTCTGAAGCCTTTAGGAGGCGCTGCTGTGGTCGTGCAGCCTGCTGGAGCGGTGGTTCTTTCTGAAGCCTTTAGGAGGTGCTGCCGTGGTCGTGTAGCCTGCTGGAGCGGTGGTACTTTCTGAAGCCTTAGGAGACGCTGCGCAGCTTGTGTTCCAGGGACCACTAGTACTTCCACAGCACGCTCGTAGGAAGCCTTCTTCAGTCTGTTATACTCTTCTTTTCCGGAAGCACGGGGTCTGCTCCAGAGCTCGCAGCTGTTTTTGGGTACTGTTTGGGTTTCAGGACTTTGTGTTTGGTGACCACTGCTTTTCTGAAGGAATGCTCCTGAAGTTCACCCACAGTGAGTCACCACAGCTTCATTTGTATGCTGCAGGGAGATGCATGAGCAGCCAGAGGGAACTGGAGCCATGTTTGTAACTCACAGATTAAGGGACTGGGACGATGGCTCTGTGGTTAAAGTGCTGGTCATTGCAAGCATGAGGATAGGAGTTCAGATTCCCAGAATCTGCACCTGTAATCCCTACATTGGAAAGGTGGGGACACAGAATCCCCTGAGCAAGGCTGGCAGCCAGACTAGACATATCGGTGAGCTGAGTTCAGCTGAGGGATGTAGATGGAGACTGCCCGTTCTTTTCCCAGCCATCCAGACCCGAATAATCACACAGAAACTATATTAATTACAACACTGTTTGGCCAATAGCTTAGGCACATTCCTAGCTAGCTCTTACATATTAAATTAACCCATTTCTATAAATCTGTGTATTGTCATGAGGTTGTGGCTTACCAGGTAAGGTTCTGGGCATCTTTTTCCTTCAACAACAGCATGGCATCTCTCTTGACTCCGCCTGACTCTATCTCTGTTGTGATTTCCTACCTGGCTTTATTCTGCCCTCCCATAGGCTGAATTAGCTTCTTTATTAACCAATGGTAATAAAACATTTATAGCATACAGAGAGGAATCCCATATCAGAGGGACCCTTTCTCAATGGTAAGGTGGAAAATGATGGAGGAAGTCTCCCCCTGTGTAGGAGGGAGGCTGCTTCTTGTTTTCCAGTTATCCATCTAGCTTAGACCCGAAATAATCACACAGAAACTGTATTAATTAAATCACTGCTTGGCCCATTATCTCTAGCTTCTTTTTTTTTTTAAGATTTATTTATTTATTATGTATACAACATTCTGCCCACCGCCAGAGGAGGGCGCCAGATCTCAGTACAGATGGTTGTGAGCCACCATGTGGTTGCTGGAAATTGAACTCAGGACCTCTGGAAGAGCAGTCAGTGCTCTTAACCTCTGAGCCATCTCTCCAGCCCTAGCTCTAGCTTCTTATTGCCTAACTCTTACATATTAATTTTACCCATTTTTATTAATCTGTATATCACCATGTGGCAGTGGCTTTCTGGCAAAGTTTTGGCATGTCTGATTTTGCAGCAGCTCCATGGCTTCTCCCTGACTCCACCTCCCCTGAAGACTCTTGACTTCAGCCCTGGACTTCCATAGGCATGTGCACACACATGCACACCTCCTACCGCTAATAGAAAATCTTGAGCTGTATTCAAATGAAATATTAAATCTCTGGGTAGTCTGCGTGACCTGGGGGATAGAACTTACAGGAAATTGGCTGAGTTATACTCATTTCATTTTTCCCCTATGTATTTTTCCCCAGTGGCTTAAGGAATAGGAGTGGGGTGGTAGAATGTAGGGGAATTAGCAGATCTCTAAACAAATGGAGAATATTAACGCATTGAGAATTTGTCTAAATACTCAAATTCCTACTCAGAGAAATAGAAGAAATTTCCTTGTGGTAAGGAGGTAAGTCCTTGTGTTGGTCTTTTAGATCGAATGCCATGTCCACAGTGGTGCACATCTGTAATCCAAGTCCATGGAGAAAGAAGCAGGAGAATCAAGTGTTCAAGGCCAGCCTGAGCTGCTTGAAATCCTTTCTCAAAGCACACCACTGCTTTTCTCACTGGAATTCACCAGCTCACTCTTTCTTTTGTGCTGTGCTGATCTGAACCAGTAATACATTTGTTTCCTTGGTTGTGTTTCACTGAATAGCCTAGCTAATATTTTGTTATAACGGATGCTAGGATAGGTGGTACTGTGATTAAAATAGAGTTTACAGTGAAAGAGTGCAAAGATGAAGTTGGTACATCTTAGTCTTACGGTATCATTAAGAAGGTAGTTACAGCATGCAATAGGAATTTCTCATTACAGTTGGGTATTTTAACAGCCTAGTGCGTTTTCTGTCACCATATAAGAGCAATACCGTGTTGCAGTGTTCTTGTACTCTCTGATATTGCCTGAATTTGCAGTCATGTATTAGAAATAGATAAAATGTGGTTTTACAATAAAGTATCCGAATTCTTATCAAGCATCTATCTTGTTTGATTTATATTCCATTTGTGGAGCAAATGGTAAAGGATTTTCTTTCTGCCTCCAACTGTATAGATTTTAGGACTTGAATAATAATCCCTAAACAGGTATTATGATATCCATGGTAATTTGTTGCCTTGGGGAAAATATTGATGATACCATGACTGCAAAAATAACGTTTTCATCCTTTTCTTTGAAGTTTAGCCTGCATCACTTCTCACTCTTTGATTCCCTCAGAGGCATCTCACAGAAGCCCACTTTATAAACCTTCCCAGGAGGTTGGTGGCGAAGGTTCTTTAGAAAAAAGAAAAATCCCAGCTAAGAAAAGGAATAGGCCAGGGAGTTGGCTTAATGGGAGGCGTGTGACTGGGTTTGCGATCTCAGCCATTGCCCCACAATTTTGGTGTAAGCCTTCAGCTGACAATTAAACATCTTGGTTTTATCAGTCACTCCCCGACCCTAACAGATGGGCGAAGAACTAATCTGATTTCTGTTTTTTCTATAACTTTCTCCCATACATTACAATAACTTATGATTAACATTCAGTGGGTTTGCAAAGATGATTGATTGGCCTCAACAGCTACTCGGTCCATCCCTTTAAAATCATGCCAGACTGAAACTGTAAGCCTGAGATGCTCCCAAAGACCCTCAGAAATGTGAAGGCTGCCTGGATATTCTCCCCCACCCTGAAAGGAATCTGCTAATATTGTAGTGTTTTTCCCTGCCAGGACCCTCCCTGCCAGGACCCTCCTTGCCTGGTGTCATTTTTGAGCTCTCTCGGGAGGAGATTAGTCTGAAACAACAAAGTAGCCAGATGTCTGGTTCTAAGAGAGTCCCAGAGGCCAGGCTACAGTAGGCAACAGAAACCGCATGGGGCTGAAGATCAAAGATACCTGCGCATTACTTATGGACACATTGTGTGTGGTTCCCATTATTAACCGTCGGAGAAAATTTGTTTTCCTAATTAACCCTTTTGTTGGAATAACCTTAAATTTTAGTGAGCTTATTTCTGTTTGGATCATTTTTCTTTTATGTAGCTAGTTGGAAGAAGTTTGCTGTCCAATAAAACCTGAAATGAAAAGGGCTCATGCTTGATTTAAATCTCTAAGCTGTTATTCATAGCCCCAAAAGACGAGCCGTCAAGGGCGTCGTCGTGGGCTATGAAAGGAGGGGGCACTGCAGCTGTGAGTTAGCATGTAAACCGGTGGTGGGGGTCTGTCTGGCATACGTGTGCACCGGGCGGGCTGTGTTTTAGTCCGGCAGCCTTGCTTGTCAAGCATTGTTGTTTGAACCCTGAACTGTTTTGGAGTGGGCTTTGAGAGCACAGCTTTGTGGTTTTCAAATGAATTCAGAATAAATCTTAGTGGTTGGACTCTGTCCTTATTAATCGTATACCTCTCTTCACTTCGGAGTCACTAACACTTGTTAAGTAATCTTATCATTCTTTACCTGTTTGCTTCATCCGTGAGAGTTTGCATTCTTTAGTCACATAGGAGTTTGGGAGATATGAATACATATACTATTGTAGGCCATTCTTAATTCTAGAACCTTTACAGTCTTTAAGCAGAATTTATTCCAAGGAATAGATAGAACTCCAGTTCTGACTTTGGCGTCTGGGGCTCTTGGTGAGAGTATTGGCAGGCAGCCTTTCCTATCTTCCTACTGTTTTCTCTCTTCAACATTGCACAGCAGCCTATAAATGCGTCTTTCCTGTTTTCCTTGGATGCCATCGTAAACCACTGTGATTAGCCATGATTAGCCAGTCTTAGAGCTTTAAAATGCTGGAACTCGTTTTTTAAGTCCTGGCAATGTAGGCTTGACACAGAGGCTGTAAACACATCCTTAAATATAATTGGAGATATGTGTTAGCCATGGAGTGCAGTTTGTTTTCTTTGTGTAGTGGCCAAGGATTCTCTTAACTCCTTGAGGAAAATGAAAACCCCTAGTAGTAGATGTTAGGGGCTAATTGATTTATCTCCCTCTGGAGTTAAGTATACACGCAAGAGTAAAGCTGGCTTCTTGCATGAAGCCCTAAGGAGGCACTTCTAAGATACAGTGCGAGAGGGACCTTTGCAGTGTCCATTGCCGGTCGGGCCCAAACCACACTAATGACAGAATATACCGTGCAGAGAAAGTGTGGGTGTGGAGTTTATTTGAGATAAAGAGAATGGGGAGGGATGAAAGATAGACAGACAGACAGACACACACACACACAGAGAGAGACAGAGAGAGACAGAGAGAGAGAGAGAGAGAGAGAGAGAGAGAGAGAGAGAGAAATGGAGAGATGAAGGGAAAGAGACCAAGACCTGTTTGCCTTGGCAGAAAGAGAGAGAGCAGGAGTGGGCAGAGCTTGTCTCTTAAAGGGACTCTTTGCACTGCCTACAGCGGAATTGCTTGCCATAAGCTGAGGGGTGACTATGCCCAAGGGGCAGGGCCAAGCTGCGCCTGGATAGTAACATTTCTTACTTCTTTTTTATTAAAAAGGTGAGGAGTTAGGCATGACAGGTTAGGAGGAGGGCATAGAGTTCTCGAGACTGCTTCCTTCTGATTTGGGGTGTGTGGGACCTGAGATAGCTGGGATGCTGTCCCATCCTGTCTTTACTCCTGTTCAGGCTCTGTGGAACTGTCTGGTGGCAGAGCAGAGGACAAGATTAAGTTTAGGGAATTTTTTTTCTTTTGGTCCTGGTGATTGAAGGCATCAGGACCAGGGAAAGTTGGGAAGACTTGGGCTCTTAAAGCCTGGTAATTGAGGGAGGAGTGCACTGACTGACTTGTTCAAGGTGGATCCTCCAAGTTGGCTCCTGTAGACAGAATTTGTTGGGGAGGCTGCTTGTTCTTTCCTGGCTGCCCAGACTCCGAAATAATTACACAGAAACTATATTATTTGCAATACTGTTTGGCCAATAGCTTAGGCGTATTGATAACTAGCTCTTACATCTTAAATTAACCCATTTCCATTATTTTATATTTTACCACAAGGCTCATGGTTTACCAGTAAAGTTCCAGGGCACATCTGTCTCCTCTGGTGACTACATGGCGTCTCTCTGACTCTGCCTACTCTCTCTCTATTTCAGCCTGGCTTTACTCTGTTAAGCCATTGATCAAAAGCAGCTTCTTTATTAACCAATGGCAATAAAACATATTCACAGCATACATCATCTCCCTCATCAGGCTCCCTAGAACTTAGTAAAAATTCTTTGAGTTTGTGAAAACATAAGCTGTAGACATAATAGTCTTTTTACTGTTTGTAATCTGTACTGAACTTTGCTTGGTAGAAACGGCAGTGCACTCACGTCAGGAATGACAGTGACAATGTCTTTTGCACAATGAAAAGCATCTTTTAGGGCTATAGTTAGAAAATGACCAAAGAGAACTAAAAATCTTGATCTTGCGGTATAGTTGCGGTAGCACTCTGTCAGAGCGTGATTAGTAGCTGATTAGAACTTTATTGATAATGTTAAGACTGTGAACAGCAGCACAACGAGAGAGAAATCTGATAACTTGAATTTGTACACCTTAAAACACCTCCTAGATCCTGAAACGCTCTCAGATGCTCACATCTTGAGCTCTCATGTCTTTACATAAATAATCCTTAAAGCACTGTTTGTTTTTCATCCTCATGGCATCGCCATTCCACTCAGGAGGAATCTGTTTTGTGAGTTTATCCCACTTTAGAGTCTCCTAATGAGGCAGGAAATCGAGGTCCGTGACTTGAATTCTACACAGAGAACTGAGAAGGCAGTTGGCAAAGCTCCCAGTCATCAACCTTATCAGGGATCTTGAGAAGGATAAATTTTACCTGAGTTATTGATTGAAAAATGACAGAAACTTGATTGGCAACGTAGATAGCCACTTCCCAGGGTCCTCCATGATCATTGAGAAGTCTGTAGGAAGACCAGCCTACCTTGCCCTGGACAACCAGACTATTGATTCCTCAGTGTCCTGTTGTCCACTGTCTGGAGATCTTTACCAGTTAGGTGAAAAGCAGTTTCGCTCAGTGGCTAGAAATTTCATTTTGATGAAGTGAGTTATGAATGGATGTTCTTCTGTGCCAATTTGGAGGAAATACGGTTGTTGCTAGGAGCTAACCTGTCTCTCTGTTACAAAAAATCTTTTAATAATTAAACATTTAAATACCATATTGCCCAGATCTCTGAGCATTCGAGGGCTGTCTATTATGAGTTATGACTACAGTATAGGATCTGCCTGGATAGCTGGATCCAAGCTGAGAGGTTGTGGAGAAATGTTTTACCCTGCCAGGCGATGGTGACACACGCCTTTAATCCCAGCACTCGGGAGGCAGGGGCAGGTGGATCTCTGTGAGTTCGAGACCAGCCTGGTCTACAGAGCTAGTTCCAGGACAGGCTCCAAAGCCACAAAGAAACCCTGCCTCGAAAAACAAAAACAAAACAAAACAAAACAAAAAAAAAGAAATGTTTTACCCTGATTCCTCCAGCTTGATTGTCCAGGTGAGATTTATACTTGCGAAGGACAAAGAGGGAAAAACTGACAATAGTGAAGAACAGCTTACAGGAAGTCTCTAGGTTAGCTTTTGTCAGTCTGAAGTAGGTTTTTATACCCTTAAATTTAAAAGTACATACAAATTTAAAATATTTGAGACTAATTTCTTCTTTAGTTTAGAAGGAGATACAATGAACAGAGCTCATTTAGCACTGCTTAAAACACGTTTTTAAACAGTAAGTTCATGCACAAATACACGCACACATTTAAGCTGCATACACAGTTATGCACACATACAGAGTTAAAGATAGCTTACATTGACACATAAAGTAGAGAGGGAGAGAGAGAGAGAGAGAGAGAGAGAGAGAGAGAGAGAGAGAGAGAGAGAAAGTTTTTAAACAGTAAGTTCATGCACAAATACACGCACACATTTAAGCTGCATACACAGTTATGCACACATACAGAGTTAAAGATAGCTTACATTGACACATAAAGTAGAGAGGGAGAGAGAGAGAGAGAGAGAGAGAGAGAGAGAGAGAGAGAGAGAGAGAAAGTTTAGAATCAAAGCTGCCACTGAATGAGAAAGCAGATCCGTAGCAGATGGAAGGGAACAGATCCACCTTAGGTGGGGCTCTGTGTGAAATGGATGCTCTGGCAGGCCCGGCCAAGGTATACCATCATGCAGACACATCACATGCAACAGAGTCAGCATAAGAGTAAGTTTTAAAAGTGTAACAGGAAGGCTGCTTGTTTGTCCCAGCTGCCCAGAACCAAAATAATCACACAGAAACCATATTCATTAAAACACTGCTTGGCTCATTAAGACTATCTTCTTATTGACTAACTCTTATATTAATTTAACCCATCTCCATTAATCTGTGTATCACCACAAGTTGTTGCCTACCAGCAAAGATTCGGCACGTCTATCTCTGGTGGTGGTGGCTCCATGCCATCTCTGACTCTGCCCTTCTTCCTCCCAGCATTCAGTTCTGTCTTCCCCACCTACCTAAATTCTGTCCTATCAACAGGCCAAGGCAGTTTCTTTATTCATTAATGCTAATCACAGCACACAGAGGAGTCCCACATCATAAAAGCATAACTAATGGCATAAAGGTGGCTAGTGACAGGTGATGTCATAATGCTTAGGCAGTGGGGATGGGCTGCTGCCCACGCCATTTGTCCAAGGGCTGAACCTCTGGAGTCTGCAGCTCCTCCCTGTCTTAATCTTAACTGCCCTTAGCAAAGATGGTACCTGACCACATGCATTGGTTCCTGGTTTTGTTTTGTTTTTCTTCTTCTTCAGAATGGGATTTGATGTTTGTCAGCTTGTGGTCCGTTCACACACTGACACCTTTGGTACTTTTCTGGCTTGCCTCGTTCAGAGCACTGAATACCCTTTGCTAGCATTGACCCCATGCTCTTCTCTGCCTTCCTGGTCTAAGTACAGGTCAAGTCACTTCTAGCCTTTGTGCCATAAATGCTTTTAGCCTCAGTGAGTGAATTAGTTTAAGAAGGTGCTATGTAGAGAAACAAAACTTTTCCCAACACAGTGTTGTCAACCCCTTGGATTTGATTTCAGTCAGATTTGCGCTAGGATTGAATTGTGTTTCATGACTGAGATCCAGTAATGGATAGACACCCACTCTCTGCTGTGGACAGGCAGCTGTTTTGTTTCTACGTTAACGAACTCTTTATGGTCCTCCTCTCATGCTTCTGTGCCTGCGCATGGAGTCAATGCCCTACTGCTTCCTCCTCGTTGACCTCCTCCCTTCCTCCCATCCCTCTCCCTCCCTATAAATGGGCATCTTCTATGTAGAAGACAGAGAGGTCCCTCTTCAGGTCTCTCTCGTTTGATCTTCCAGATATTGCTATTACAGCATTGCTGTCTACTTCCCTCTTAATACATTCCACATTTGTCTCGGCTTGTTCCATTGGCACTGGTTCTCCTTCGCTCCTCTCAACCCCATTTAGCTAAGGATGTCACTACGCCATTATTCCTTTGTGTTACATCTTATCCACAAAACTGTGTACAGGGAAGTGTTTAGTTATGCTTTGTTAAAAAAAAAAAAGAAGAAGAAAGAAAAGAAATTATGCTTTGCAATGGATGGTGCTGAATTCAAGAAATGCAGAGTTATTTTGTCTGTGTTGTGAGTACATGTTGTGTGTTGTATGGAGCTTGCTGTGTTGGCTAGGCTGGCTGGCCATCTAACTGTTTACAAGCATGCAGTCATGCCTAGCTTTTTACATGGGTGCTAGGCTTTGAACTCATATCCTCAGGGTTGCAGAGCGAATGCTCTTACCTCCTGAGCTATCTCTGCATTTTTTTAAATTTGCTTATTCTACATTGTTCTTTATGTGTTGCCCACTTCTCTACTCACTCACGTTCTCTCTCTCGCTCTCTCATTTGTTTTTGTTTGTTTGTTTGTTGTTGGCATTTGCTCTTGTGTTTCTTCATCATTTGTATGGAAGGGTTTTGATTAGAAATAGGAACTAAACTGCAATAGCCGCCAGTTAAGGTCTTTTTGAAGCTTTGTTAACTCAGTGCGTAATGAATGGTTTTTGAAATAGAAATCCATAAGCTTTGATGATATAATTGCTTGCTAAGTGTGATGTTTGTGGTATAAATCAAATTAGAATGCAATGATTTAATATGCATTTTAATTTTTCTTTTTTTGGAAAGCTTGGGACTGAGCACAAACCTTATGATTTTATTTTTATTCTATAATAGTCTGAAAGTTTTAATTTTTAACAGTTTATTTAATTTCTATTTATTTAATAAATTTCTATAACTTTAAATGAGTTGCAGTTATCTTCATCTAGGTGTGAACTATTGACCTTAGGACATTTACTACTGTTTGGAATGGTATCTTGATGCTCAGCCACCTTGAGAGGCTGATGATCGAGATGGGGGGCAGTCTTGGATAATGGGAGATTCTATCTCCAGTGCCAAATGCTGGTAGCACGTTGAAAACCAATGGAAACAAAGTTATGTTGGAGTATATGAATGATCAGCCTTGGACTTCGTGAGGCATCTAACTCTACTACTGTGTAAAATATTAGGGAATTAACTTGTCATCAGTGGCATCAGAGTGATAGTTTAAATGTACTATTTTTCCTTTTTTTAAGGTAAGATTTGCATGATTAAATATGGAATAGAACTATAACTGATAGATAGTCTAACACCTAAGGGTAATGTTTAGGAAGCTGTGTTTCCAGAAAAGATGAGATTTAGTTATTGTAGCCTGGGGATTTTGCCTGGGGGAAAATGTATTGTGTCCCAACAGCTGAAGGGCTATTCAGAAAGAAACAAAGCAAGATGGCATCCATTTCAACATGGAATTTTGATATTTCATACTTAATTTTATTCTTGGCAGAAATGTCACAATGTAGTAGCTGCATCCCATCTCTGAAGACATGTCTACACCAAACTGAACTGGGTGGGTGGAATCCTTGAGATCAACTCTCCCTTACTGGGAAGAGGAGACATCTTCCCAAGTAATTCTCTGCAGAGTCCACAAGATACAGCTCATTCAGGGAAGGAGAGTAGCTCATCATTGCTGGGGGTGCTGCTGACTATTAAATTGCTATATCGTATTCGAATATAAATAACACTTCGTTCACAGATTTCCTAGTGATATTTACACCTACTTCAATGGTAAATAGCGGGTTTATGTTAAGTATTTGGGCTCTAAAAATTTTTAAGCTCATCAAAAGTTGAACTGCTAAATCTAGGAACGAGTGTAAATCCTACCCTTATTACCGTCTCGGTCTGTCACAGCTTTAGAGGCCAGAGTCTCCTGGCTATTGTATAGATTGCTATTACATTAAAATTCACTTTCTACTGGTGTAATAGCTATGCTTTTGCTTTATACAAATGCGTTTCTTTTGTTTCCCCCGAGCAGAAGCCTGTGCCACTGTCTGTCCTGCTCCCGCACACAGAGCTTTTGTTTATTGTGTTCTAATCAAAAATCAGGTTTCTACGTTTAATGACTTGGAAGATCTATTACATTTTGTCGAGATGTAAGAATTTATGAAGAATAAAGAGTCTCTAGTGTCCCCGACAGATCAAGAAGGAGGTGTGTATAATTTTGTTGTTTAACACACACAGAAGCATTAATATTTATAATGGAGTTTTAGTATTTTGTATGTGCACTTCCATCACCCTATAACATATTATATTGTTTTGAGACTTAAATAGCTCAGGATTTACACACAGAAGAAAACATTTTTTTAAGAGTTTTTCCTTCTCTTTGATTTGAATTTTCCCCGGGTGTTGGTTAAAGAGCAAACAAATTTCTTCATGCTGAGGTTCTTGCCTCATGCACAGCCCTGTCTGGTGTGTGCAGATATAAAGAATTGGCAGGGTGTGGCAGCTCCCTAGCCCCCATCTGCTCATGGAATGTGGACACTGGCTGCCGGGTCACAGCTCCTGAAGCTCTGTGCCCATAGAGATGTAGCCCTCCTTTCTTAATTTCTACCTAACTATTAGAGTACACACGGAAAACACCAGCTTGGTTGGTTGGTTTAAAAAGTTGTGTTGGTTTCTTACCATTTAAAATTCATAGAATTAGTAGATACATACATTTTTGTTTGAGTAGAGGATTCATTTTTTTTATTAAAATACCTATAAAAACCTGGAAACTCTCATTTATTTAGAGACATGATCAGTGGAAAATGTGCCCTTAGCTAAACTGAGAGTGTCATGTTGGTAAATAATGTTCTGTCGCATACTTCTAAAAGCACTGTTTCCAGGTTAAACTCAACCCCAAATCATACCCCCTTATTTTGCAACCTTCTAAAGGGACGATTCCAGGGAATGAGATTTCTTACTGTGTTAATGAACGGAAGTGGCTCGTCCTTTGAGGTTCTGGTTTTGAAGGCAAGCTGTGTGTGTAAGGTCAAGCATGCCCCTTCTTCAGGGCACACAGCGCCTGGCTTTTCTTCACCTGCAACGTATACTAAAGCTTGGAAAGAAAGCCAGATGCAGAGCAAATCCCAGCTTCCAGAATCTAGCAGCCGTGACCTAAGTCAGCAGAGATTCCACATGTACAGTGAAAGGCATACCAGTGGGCCCCCTTTGTCGTTTATTTAGTTATTTATTTTTAAGGGTCTTCAATAATAATTTAAGAATAAAAAAATCCTTTGGTCATATTTTTCTCAGTTTTCCTTCAGCAAGCTATAGTGATCTATGCACTCACCTTCCAAGTTAGGTCAGTGAGCTCCATAGCTCATGGGTTCTGGGAGGATGGGCTCAGGTGGGGAAGTACTTACGCTGGAAGAGGACAGGATGTAGGATTGCCTTACTTTTCCGTGCCTCCACATTACCTCAAGCCCTTTGAGTCCATGGGAGGATCTTCAGACAACTGGGAACCAAGCAGTTAGCTTCTCACCAACTTGGTTGGGCTTTTGTGTTTCCCGTTTCCCTTTGAGTTAGCAGACCAGACTTTAGACAATTAGACTTTTAAGAAGTTAAAAGGCAAGAAGTCAGTCTCCTGGAAACGGTGCCGAAGTGCAGATTCAAATCATAAATAAGGAAATGCACTGGGCACATTAAACGGACACAGGAAGGTGGGTTTCTGTCTTCTGTGGTAAGGTAATTGGGCACCACTGCTTGGCGGGAGCCGCTGCAACAGAGCCTGCTCTGGCTGCCACAGGTTGATGGGCAGGTGATAAGGTAGCTTCCACCAGGGTCTGCACAGGAGGCCTACCTAATATGCTGTCTGCCCTCAGGGCCTATGGGAACGCAGTTGGATTATTATGTTAATGCATGAGCCTGCTGCCCTCTTCCTATCCCAGCTGGGTTCCCTGTTGTTAGGAACTGCTTTGCCCTGACAGTGGAGTAATATGCTTCATGATTGAAAGGGCAAAGGGGCTTGAAAGGAAAAAGAGAGTGAGAATAGGCTTGCACAGATATGCAAATGAGGCCAGGAAATCTGCAGGAAGACTTTACCCTGAGTAGAGGGAAAATTTATTTGGAAGTTCTCACAGTACCCTTTGCAAAGTCTTCTTTTCTCAGGTCTTTGTTGGCTTCATCTCCTTGCTGTGGTTTGGCATCTGCTCCTGGGAAGTGCTTCTCACACACTGGGTTGGTACTGGAAATGAAGATGGTCTGGCTGACTTAGTGGGAGGCAGGCGGACCACCCACAGGACCTCTTTCTTTTGCGTCTTTATTATTTAACGCTCAATCTGCAGTTATTCTCTATTTTATAGAACAAACATTTGTAGGCTACCTAAAGGTTTATGTTTTGTGTTAAACCTTCACTTTTTCTCTCCTCATCTTTGACGCAGGGTTAAGAAGTTTTTTTGGAATGAGGGTAGTGAGATGACTGGGGGCATTTTCTTGCCGGTGTATATTTTGTGTGAGTGGAATTTTCTTTTTTATTCTTCGAGAATTTCAAACAATGTGTTTTTGTTATATTTACTCCCTACTACCCCACCCTGAAACACCTCTCAACTTCCTGCCTTCTGTTTTCCCTCTTCCCACTTTTAAATAACCCAGCGAGTTCAATTTGTGCCGCCTTCCACTTACAGCAAGGTGTGGATTCTTTCTCTGGAGCAGGGTTGCCCACTAGTCACCACACCCTTGCAGGCTGTTCCTCTCCCAGAAGCACCAGCTGTCAGTTGTGCTATGATACAGTGTGTTGGGACCTTGGCAGGTCCCACTGCAGGTCATGACTGTGACAGGTGACAGAATACACCAAGCAGACATAGTTTGGATGTGAAGTTCATTGAGAGGAGAAGGGTATTGGGGAGGGAGGGAAGAGAAAGACACAGAGACAGAGAGAGACAGAGAGGCAGGGAAGGAGAAGAAGGATAGAGGAGGTGAGAGGGAGAGACAGAGACCTGCTTGCCTTGGTGGGAAGAGATGGAAGAGTAGGCAGAGCTTGCCTCTTAAAGGGACCTTTGCACCTGTGTACAAATTAGGACCTGCTTGCCATACGCAGAGGGTTGACTGCCAGGTTCCCAAGGGGTGCCAGGATACTAACAAGTTGCTCTTCAGTTAGGACTGGGCTCAGGAGCTCCTCCCAGTCCACTGTGAGTGCAGTTTCCAAGGTATTGGATCATTTGGGGTTTCTAGTGTTGCTTTCACTTCAGTGCAGACCATGGGTTGTGATGTCTTGACACTTGTTACAGTTCTTATTCTGGAGTACTGCTCGAGAGTGTGTAAATGTGGGGAAGTTTGAGGATAGCGTGGGACTGGGAATTATTTTGCATGTCTCCTGTCTTCTCTTAACCCCCCTCCTGCTGCACAGGATGATATATATACGAATGGTACATGCAAGGTGCCTGTGCACTGAGAAGCAGAGCTGGCTGTTCTTACTACTGTCTTTCCAAGAATAACATACCCGCTCACTAGGGGCAGTTTGTAGATTTCATCCTGGCTAGCTGAAAAATGGCAAGCGCCAGGTCCATTAAAAGACTGTCTTGAGGGGGTAAAGTGGAGGGTGATAAAGACCTGCCATTCTCTGGTCTCTGTGAGCACACATGTGTGTATGCACACTTGCATGTGTACACGTGCACGTGCTCACGCAAAATTATGCTTTTTGACTTTAGTATAAAGGGGGCGAAACTCTTTCTGTCCAGGAAGTCCTTTGTAGCTGTTGCATGGTCCTTTTAGAGCATGTTTGTATTACCTATTTAGTTAGCTATCTGAGGTATGCGTGTGCCCAGATAGGCACATGTGTATCTGTGCCCGGAATATCTGCCCCGTGCATACATCCGTATGTCTATTGTATCACTGTATAAAGTATGCATCTGCGTGTCACCTCAAAGGAGCTCTAGCCAGGGCTATCCTTTAGCCGTGTCATTTTAAATAATAGATTGAGTTTGAGCCTTAGTTATTAGCTCTGAAGAAATTGCTTTAAAATAAGAGGTAAAGAAATGGTGAAAAGATTATACTTTTAAAATGTTCTCCTTCTTCTCTCAAGAGATAGTGTAGGCTTCACGTAAGTCTTGCTGGAAGATCATAATTAGTATAATACTACACACAGAGAGCCCCAACAATGGGGCAGTAAGAAAGTCGACCTTAGAGAATGCTTGATTTTAAAGAAAATTATTTTTGAGCAGTCTGTCATCCCCCATCCCCACCTCATAGTCCATGAACTGGGACACATACACAGCACAGTGTGTCCGTCTTTATCCTTGTTCAGATATGGTGTCACGTGAGACATGGTCCCATCGTATGGATCACAGAGACTTAGGGGAGCATGGACAAAGAAGAAAGAAAACCTGATAAGAAGTACAAACAGAATTGGGCTTAAAGCATGATTTATTCTTATTTTTATGTGCCCACATGAATGCAGGCGCTCATGGAGGCCAGAAGAGAACGTCAGATTCCCCGGAGCTGGGTGCAGGTTGTTGTGAACTGCCTGGTGTGGGTGCTACAAACCACACTTGAGTCATCAGCTAGTGCACAGTGCTCTTAGCCCATGGGCCATAGCTCCCAAGCCTCAAGAGCTGCCTTCGGTCCCACTTTCTATGGCTGATGTGGAGCTTACTGACTTGGTGCTCTAATCACCTGAGAGTGTCTGAATGGTCTCAGAAGGAAGAAGTAAGAGCTCAGCAGCTCTGCTAGTAAAACAGCCAGGACAGCAGTGTGGGAACCCGGTAGTTAGCAGGAAGGAAGGGACTTCATTTTGGTTAACCGAACCTTTTGCAAGTTAATTTTTAAACTGTGATGAAGTTAGGTTAAATGGGAGCCAAGTGGGGCCAATTCCAGGGGTTTGGGAGGCAAGGCAATTTGTTTTTGTACTGGTTTCTGTGCTTTCCTCTTCCCAA
Organism: Microtus ochrogaster; assembly: GCF_000317375.1. Taxonomy (NCBI): domain Eukaryota; kingdom Metazoa; phylum Chordata; class Mammalia; order Rodentia; family Cricetidae; genus Microtus; species Microtus ochrogaster. The sequence continues at coordinate 1,332,179 of NC_022011.1, forward strand.
CCTCAATTCCAGTCAGCTTTCATAATAAAGACTTCAGTACTATACATTTTTATTACACATCTTTTTTTGGACTCCCAATTTGCATTTCAGATAATGTAACAAAATGTATGTGTTTTAAATATTCACTGTATAATTGTGATTAGAGCATGTAATCCCTCAAAAGATGTTAATTGCAATTTAAATTCACACTGAATTTAATTAAGTGAGTTGGGGATTAGAAAGTTGATGTACAGAGTAGTTGAGGGAATTCATTTTAAAAAGACATCCACATTTTTTTCTCTAAAAGATGTAAACCTTTTCTAACTTTGAGATTAGAAGGATGATGGAAATGCGGGAAAGGAGGGGAAAAACTGGCTAAATGACATCTTGGGAAAATCTTTAATTAGGCTGGCTTACGATTCGGCTCTTGAATTTAAAAGCTAACTGTGGGTATAGATGGAGGGCTGGTTTTTGTAAGCTTTTCATTTATGTTCTCAAGGAGTCAGTCTATGCAAGTTGACCCACTTGGTACCTGACAAAAACCCAGTTAGACAGATGACTAAGAACTCTGGAGAATCAATGGGAGGGGCATGCAGAGGATGATTGGTGGGGAGTGCTAAATGCCCCCTGATTTTTTAGGCCTTGCAACCTCCTGGCCATAGTGGGTACTTTGTGCTTAAGTAGATTCTGTGAAGATCTTATTGTAGCCTTGAAAGATCCAAAGGTGGCTGGCTCCGTTTTGTCTGCTCCAGTAAGGAATGCTGATGCTAAGACGGCTATTAGTGAGAACCGGCTGGCGAGCTGACTCGGGGCTCAAGAGATGGCTCCGCTTCCTCAGAGCATCCCTATCTGGTAGTGCACAGCCAAAGCTCCAGGTGCAGCGGAAATGGCGCCCTCTCAGATGCGGCAGATCAGACGCCTTAGGGCCTTGTGGGCACCTTCATTTTCATGTACATATATACATGTAGGCATACACACACATGTAATTTAACAAACACCAGCCTCTTTTGATGATGCTATCTTTTGGTGGTTGAATGAAGAACTGAGGTTAATTATCTGATATTGAATCAAAAACACTTTTCAAAAGGCTATCAGAATTCGGTTATGCTCACGGACCTTGCTTTGTTCATAGATTTTTCTCAGAAATAAGTTTTAAATCATGGTATGTTTTTAAGATAGATCAAATACAGTTTTCAAAGCAAAAGTAGTATGTTTTGCTTTCATGTCATCATTTTCTTGTATGTTTAGAAAGAGAAAAAGAGTAAACTCATAAACCTGTTTCCAGTGACTTTCATCATGAATCTGATACACAAATTTCTGGGCCAGAGGTTGTGGTGAGAGAAAGGAAGCGGTGGATAAAAGATGGAAGAGAGAAAGGGGCAAGAGTGTGTTACTCAGCACTAGATTGCATAATGCTTGGTGGGCTTTCTAAACACGATTTTTAAATTTAATCAGTTAGTTAACTGATTAGGATTAGCATGGTTTCATTATATGCTCCAAGCTGGCCTTGATCCTCTGCTGCTGTTCCCAAGTTCTGGATTACAGCGTGCACTGCAAACCCAGCTTAATTTAACAACAGCTCCAGCACACACAGCCGTGGTTTCCTTCTCTAAATGTTGCTCTGTGTTTGATAGACATGGTGGGGAGCCATGTCTTCATTTTGCAAGAAACTGAGCATCCTAAAAACAAATTAAGAACTGGAGCCTCACAGATTCAACACAATGCTCATCAAAATCCCAGCAAAATTCTTCAAAGACCTCGAAAGAATGGTACTCAAATTCATATGGAAAAGCAAAAAATCCAGAATAGCCAAAACAATTCTGTACAATAAAAGAACTTCTGGAGGCATCAAAATCACCGACTTCAAACTCTAATACAGAGCTACAGTACTAAAAAGAGCCTGGTATTGGCATAAGAACAGACAGGAGGACCAATGGAACTGAATAAAAGACCCGGATATTAATCCACACAACTTCGAACACCCGATTTTTAACAAAGAAGCAAAAAATATCAAATGGAAAAAAGAAAGCATATTTAATAAGTGGTGCTGGCATAACTGAATAGCAACTTGTAGAAGAATGCAAATAGATCCATATTTATCACTATGCACAAAACTCAAGTCCAAATGGATCAAAGACCTCAACATAAATTTGAACCTTATAGAAGAAATACACTTGAACGCATTGGCACTGGAGAACACTTCCTAAATATAATTCCAGTAGCACAAACACTGAGAGAAACAATTAATAAATGGCAGCTCCTGAAACTGAAACGCTTCTGTAAAGCAAAGGACATGGTCAACAAGACAAAATGACAACCTGAATGGGAAAAGATCTTAACCAACCCAACATCAGACCAAGGTCTGATCTCCAAAATATACAAAAAACACAAGAAATTAGACACCAAAAGATCAAAATAATCCAATAAAAAATGGAGTACAGACCTAAACAGAGAACTCTCAACAGAGGAATCTAAAATGGATAAAAGACACTTAAGGATATGTTTAACATCCTTAGTCACCAGAGAAATGCAAATCAAAATAACTATGAGATTCCATCTTACACCTGTAAAATGGCCAAAATAAAAAACACTGATGACAACTTATGCTGGAGAGGTAGTGGGGAAAGGGGAACACTTCTGGGTCTCTGATTCTACTGCACGTACTGGCTTTGTAGGAGCCTAGGCAGTTTGGATGCTCACCTTACTAGAAATGGATGGAGGTGGGGGTTCCTTGGACTTCCCCTCACCTGTCTGTTTGCAGTCTGCTCTCAGGCCACATACGCATCTCCACTCATTTCTGGTTTATTTCTCCAAACAATGATCACTTTAATAATGATGGAAAGGATTCTTTCCCAATAACATGCAACTATTTCTATTTCTATTGAAATGATTTTTATTTTGAATTTAGTTTATATTATTGCATGATTACATACCCAGGTGTAATTTTTTTTTAGTTTAGTAGTTTAATTTCATTTTGAGTTAATTTTGAAAAACCAAAATTATGGGGGGCTGGAGAGATGGCTCAAAGGTTAAGAGCGCTGGCTGCTCTTCCAGAGGTCCTGAGTTCAATTCCCAGCAACCACATGGTGGCTCACAACCATCTGTACTGAAATCTGGTGCCCTTCTCTGGTGTGCGGTCATACATCGAGGCAGAATGTTGTATACATAATAAATAAATCTTTTAAAAAAAATCAAAATTATGAAAAAGAAGATGTGAGAGAATATGTGGGGTAATATCCCAGTTTTCCTGGGAAATGACCTCATTTTTTTCTTTTTTTTTTAATTTATTTATTTATTAAAGATTTTTGTCTCTTCCCCGCCACCACCTCCCATTTCCTTCCCCCTCCCCCAATCAAGTCCCCCTCCCTCCTCAGCTCGAAGAGCAGTCAGGGTTCCCTGCCCTGTGGGAAGTCCAAGGAACCCCCACCTCCATCCATTTCTAGTAAGGTGAGCATCCAAACTGCCTAGGCTCCTACAAAGCCAGTACGTGCAGTAGGATCAGAGACCCATTGCCATTGTTCTTGAGTTCTCAGTAGTCCTCATTGTCCGCTATGTTCAGCGATTCCGGTATTATCCCAGGCTTTTTCAGACCCAGGCCAGCTGGCCTTGGTGAGTTCCCCAATAGAACATCCCCATTGTCTCCGTGTGTGGGTGCACCCCTTGCAGTCCTGAGTTCCTTGCTCGTGCTCTCTCTCCTTCTGCTCCTGATTTGGACCTTGAGAATTATGACGGGTGCTCCAATGTGGGTCTCTGTCTCTGTCTCCTTTCATCGCCTGATGAAGGTTAATATTCAGGAGGATGTCTATATGTTTTTCTTTGGGTTCTCCTTATTTAGCTTCTCTAGGATCACTAATTATAGGCTCAATGTCCTTTGTTTGTGGCTAGAAACCAAATATGAGTGAATACATCCCATGCTCCTCTTTTTGGGTCTGGCTTACCTCACTCAGGATAGTGTTTTCTATTTCCATCCATTTGCCTGCAAAATTCAAGAAGCCCTTGTTTTTTACTGCTGAGTAGTACTCTAATATGTATATATTCCATACTTTCTTCATCCATTCTTCCATTGAAGGGCATCTAGGTTGTTTCCAGGTTCTGGCTATTACAAACAATGCTGCTATGAACATCGTAGAGCATATACTTTTGTTGTATGATAAGGCCTCTCTTGGGACCCAGGTGTAATTTTTACTTGAGTATCGAGAGAAAGGTTCTTGCCATTCATTCACTGTCCTATATTACATTTTAAAAAACTCCAGTTCAATGATATATTACACAACAGCAGTAGAGCCAGATTTTATGTTTCTGTACGGTTCTTCTTATTATGAAAGCATTACATTTTCCCACTGATAATCTGGAAAATATAGCCAAATGATTTCTTTATTTACTGGTAGATAACCTTATTCTTAGGCATATTCTATGTGTCCTTAGCCCTTCATAAACTTACAGGTTTTGTTATTAAAATAATCTTATGATCCTTTGAGCTAGGTCATATGGTTTTTTACAGTTTTTTTTTTCCAAGAGTTGAGGGAGCCCAGTGCTTTATCCTTGCTGAACTAACTATCTCCCCAGCCCCTCCATAGAGGGTTTTTAGAAGTAGCATTGTTGGGTCATGTGGAATATGACATTCTTAAGACTGATGAAGACGTTGCTGCCTGCCTTACTCCTAGCAAGACTAGAAAGGGGCAAAATCCCCCCCTCC